>NC_056741.1:831098007-831225453 GCF_019279795.1 Protopterus annectens | reverse complement strand
AGAAACGTTGCTGGGTGTGGTACATGTTGCTATGCACATGTTTGCCTGTGTTTAGGGTATCTTGTTTCCTTCTTGTTGTTATATCGACATGGCTACCCGGCTGTGTACTCTCACTACTGCTGGTGACCATTAGGGTTGCCACCTTTTCCAATGCCCAACGTGGGACATCTTTGGTGGAAACATCGGATTTTGCAGGACAAAACATACCCACAGCAAGTAGAGATGAAAGAACTTCACTTTTTTGCCAAAATAAATGCTTATTCTCATAGCATTTGGGTTGCTTATTCTGTTTCTTATACCATGTATGTGTTTCAAATACAAAA
Organism: Protopterus annectens; assembly: GCF_019279795.1. Lineage (NCBI taxonomy): Eukaryota > Metazoa > Chordata > Ceratodontiformes > Protopteridae > Protopterus > Protopterus annectens. Next base: position 831,225,130 of record NC_056741.1, on the reverse strand, counting down.
TAATTGTTTTATGCTACTATTAAGGTATATTGAGGGAATATTTTTGTCCTGAAATCTCAGGACATTTGCCATTTTTCGATTTTTTGTCGGGACACAACTGTCACATGAGGGACTGTCCCTAGCAAAGTGGGACAGTTGGTAACCCTGGTGACCATGCCCATGTCGCTACTTCTGTGTCGGTGCGGCGCGCTGACATGCTGCAGTACACCTTCACTGGGTATGCCCACTGACACTGCATTGCGGGACGGACACGGTATTACGCGTATCCTTTGTTCCTTGGACGGGTACACTTAGGGCTTCGTGGGTTGTGTTTGCTTCTCCGTTTTGTTGGGACGGGTACTATGTTGCATACTCTGCGTGCGTTTCATTCTCCACGGGCCCTGGCTGGTGCGGTTACTATTACGGGCGGCCTGTGGAAGTCAGCACTTTAGGTTGCTCATCGCCTGCCGGCTTAGCCACGCCTCCGGACGCATCCTACTTGGGCTCGCTCACGTGCCCTACGCACGTGTCTGTGGTTGCGGCATGCACTCATTACTATGCATATGGTGCTGCTACGCCGACTATTCACTGCACCGCCGGCGCAGGCCTTACACCGGCCTTGCGCCGAGCTTCATGAATCCCGGGGGTGGTGTTTTCATTTATACTTGGACATAAAATTTTTTGCAGTTCCACATTCTGTAAATGCCTTGTTATTATAAAGAGACTCAGTACTTGTTAGCATTTTGACTGTGTAATATAAACTTTCACTATTAAATAACCCCCCCTGAAAATGTAGGTATGCACCTTTAAGTTTAATAGGGACCGAGACAATGCCTTACTACTGCATGCTTGTTTTTACTTTTTTTTAACCATGTGCTTTCTCCTAGATTTGAAGTGGCAGATATCCAGAAGTCATCCTTTTTGTAGATGGCCCTGTTGTCACAAAAAAGATAGCTCACTCATGACAATTTTTTCTCTAGGCACTACAGATCAAATTCTGCTTAGAAGACAAACAAAAATGTATCTGATCAAGTTGCAGAACTAATAGCTATTACTGAAGCTTTCAAACTAACAAAAGATAAAGACAATTTATATTTTCACAGACTCAGAAGTTTTCAACACTATAATGGTAGAGGATATTTGACATCAACAAATTCTGTCATAAAAAATAATTTTGACAGCTCAGTTGTCTGATGCACTCATTACCAAAATGTACTGCCCATAAAACTGTTGACTCTTATATTTTAAAACAAAATTCCTTTGCAGATATTGTAACTAAGCAGACTGCACATTATCACTCTAGGCTTTCATTTTGCAGCAATTTCAAACTGAAAATTTCCTGTATCATTACAAGGCATGCTGTCTTTTCGAGAACAAGCTGGAGACTCCAAAAAGGTAAGCTGGCTATGTAGCTGCTGTTGCCATTCACCAGACTTATTATGTACCATTCAGGTGAAGGGGTGCACCACATTCATTTATACCACAGTTCACTTAGTTGTATCATTTTCAATTCCTTGGAAGGAAAAACAATTGCTCATGTGCTAATTTGCCACACTAACTGATATGCCCCTTACATTTACAGAGTTATCCAGCATATGATTAATACATGACAGGTATGCATATAATATAATGTTTCATAGACAGATATTATGTAAATCATGTAAAACCTTTTTTGTGAGCTGCTTAAATTTCAAACTTTTTGTTATTCATTAGTAATCGTATGTATATTTTTTGAGTGGGTTAAAGTCTATCCAAGCAAGTAAAATGCTATTACTGTAGTCAAAAAGTTATTCATTCTAAAGTTTGGTGTTCCATGTTGCCTGTACTTAGATGGAAGCACCTATTTCACTAGTCATATAATATAACAGTTGCTTATAAAAAAATACCCCAAGTCTCTGGGATAGTAGAATACTGATAAAACATTTTTTTTTCTATATTGTAAAGGCTTGTTTCTGTTCTGCAGCAGATTCACTCATAAATTGCATCAGCTCAACAGCAGCCTGACCCCTCCTCCAGACATGACAATAAGCCTAGTGATTGGATTTATAGTACATCATTTGCCTAACAGCATTCGCCTCAACCCAGGTGTAAATTTCCTAGTTATTCTCACAACAGCTGCCGCAGATATCCAGTGTGTTAGTTCAACAACACAGATCCTTGTTTTCTGCATTGGGACAATCCACACCAATTGGGAGAGGCACTTGGAGATGCCAAAAACTACTGATGACCATTAGGACCAGGAGCAGCTATGCCTACTATCAACCCTGACCCTGGGATTTGCAGTCAGACCAGAACCAAGACCCAACCTGCTTTCATTGAATGGCTGGATTATGTGACATCCCCCAGTGATCTAGATGACCTGATTTTAGATATAACCTATGAATCAAATGGGGTCTATATCACGTTATCGCACAGTGAATAAATTGAGCGTCATATGGTCTGCACCATATGTTCGAATTTTTCGATGTGTGAGCGTATCAACGGAGATCTCCATTACAGTGTAGAATGGGAAAATTAACCTTTTCTGCACTGTAGTGCAATCTCAGAGTTGGTATATTTAAGTAGTGGGGGGAGGTGTATTTTGAGTCATCAGATTAATCACTGAGCCAGAATAACTCACCCCTGCTTACAGTTCCTTGTATCATCACTGCAGTTATTTCCATTTCACAAGTACTGCCACTTTAAAATTAATGTTACAATTCTCTTTGTCCTGCTGCTGCACTTCTTACTTCCTGAACATCACAAATACTGTATCTGATGTTGTCTATTTTCATCCGATTCAACCTTTGGGTTGTTAGAGGTGACCAGATCCAAACTTAGCACCTTTTTAGGGAGCTGTGGATACAAGTCTTTGACTCCTCCCCCTATAATTCCCTGCATTCCACCAAAGTACCTCAAATTTTGTTTACTGTCTGATTCCAAGAGCTTTGTATTTTTGACTGGGATAAATGATTATTCTTCCTAGAAATATTTTTTCTCTTTCCTTCCCTACCTTTTATATCGGTAGTTTATATTTACCATAGTGCTTAGTTATTTCAAACAGGTGATAGGTGAGTTAGCTGTTAACATCTTGTTATGTTGTGTTTTTCTGTGTATGTTTATTGGTTCAGTATGTATTAATATAGCTGTTAAACATATTTTGAAATGAACCTTTTTTTAAAAAAGTATAGTTGTTCAGGTTTTATAAAGTTTAAGTTAGTTATAGTAAATTAGAATACGGTTTCAATTTCTGGATACATTTCTAGTTATTGTTCATAAGTTTGCAGTTGTTCCTTTAATGTCTAACAAATTCTTGAGTTTAAGAAGTGCACAGTCTGTGGCCATAAAAGTCTGCCACAAGACCCACACTCACTTTGTGTCTATTGTTTGGGTGTTGCCCATCTAAATGTTATCAGTGGCATTATGCCTTTTTTGGGACTAGGGCCATTCAGGGCAGCAAAGAAAAATGAATATTGAAAGGCTTGCTTCGCCTTCAGACAGGATCTGCTTCTCAGTTTTGCACTTCTGCTTCTTCTAGACCAGCTTCAGCTTTCCCTAGGAAAAAGATGAACAAGTCAAAGAAGGATAAGGACAAGCACACAAAACAAGAAAATCTGAAGAGAAAAGGGCAGAAAAGACAGAAAAAAGTGTCCAGATCCTACAGATTCTTCATGTCTAGTGCCCAAGACTCTGAGGAAGTCAGATCATCCAGTCACTCTGATATAATCTCCCTCTTCTCACCCAAGATTTTCTCAGAATCTGCTGAGCCCTAGACACCACTCTTAAGTCCTACAAGAGAGACAATACTCCAGACCTCTCGTGGCATAGTCTCTGAGCTCTATCCAGCCTAACAGAAGCCTCACTAAAATGGAGGTTGATCAAATGATGAGGAGATTCTGAGGATGCAAGTTCAACTAGGGGTTCTCCTGGCACTGTCCCCTTTGGGTACTCTGGGTATGGGTCCAACTGCCCCACCACTGATGTCTCCAGTACCAGTCCACCTATCTGATCTTGTTCTTATGGGCCTAATCCTCCTCAGTGCACCTCTGTCAGAGCTGGCAGTTCTGGCAACTTTGACTCCTTCAGCTTCCCTTACTCTCTCAAATCTGATGCTTTCAGATTGGGATGAGTTTTGGAGCCAAAGTGTTGGCACCATGGCACCAGGGATGGAAGAATATGTGTTCCTTGAGGCCTTTGGTACTGTCTCATTGTGTCCTTGGTGGTACCACCCTCTGAGGTACTTACAGGTGTGGTGGCTCAGTGGAACTGGAAGGATCCCAATGTAGTGGAACCTCTCCCCAAGATATCAGATAGAATTTTGGTAGTCCTGAAAGATAGAAACACTGGAGCAAGGGTCCACCAGTAGATTCCTTGATAGTAGTGGCATTCAGTAAGAAAGAATTGTCTGAGGACTGAGTTCTTCTGTCCATCCCCACAACAACAAGTAAAGGGGTTTGGACAGGTTCAGAAAATGGACATATGCTTCAGCAATGTTTGTATTCAGAATTCTGAACTAACTTGTTTACAGGACAATTTTTCAGAGGGAGATCATCAAGGAGCATACCAAGTCCTTCTTGGGTAACTCATCAGCGGATGTTCAGAAATCACTGGACTCTCAACTGTCTACCCTTCAGTCTATGTCTAATTTGTCCATGTATCTGCTTTCCAATGATGGCACAGCTTGCACAGCAGGCACCAGCATAACCATGCATCAGCATGCTTAGATGTGCCTTTGTGATTTTGTGGAAGGCTTTAAAATATCCTTCAATGCCCCTTTTGATGGTTCCACACTGTTTAGACCCAAAGTCAAAGAAATGCTTACCAACAGAGAACAAGATGGTAAAACCCTGTTTGCTGTTGAGTTCCACCTCTCCACCCTTCAAACACCTTTTCTAGGAACCAAAGGGGTACTAAGAAGATGTGGTTCAGAAAATCACAGGGTTATCAATGGGACAGTTATGAAGATGGAACCCCTGGGGCATAGGGGAGGCAACTCAGATGGATGCTGCCATAGGGAAAGAGCACAATCAGAGGTTTCATGCTCTCTTCACTAAGAAATCCTATCAGCATTCCTGAAAAGTTACCAGACTGTTGCACCCAGGAGGCAGTTGGGGTACTTATTCTTGCACAGACAAGCCTGCAAAATATTACAGTGGATTCTTGGGTGCTAAGGATAATCACCAGAGACTATTCCATTCTCTTTTATTATTCTTCAAAGAAAAAGAAAGAATCCTGATGTTCCACCCAGCCAGTTGGAATCTGCAGCGATAGAAGCCATCAAGTTGCTAGAAGAAAGTCATCCATCAGGTCCCTAGAGACCAATTAGAATCCAGAGCCTATTTCAGGTTCTTTTTAATTCCAAAGAAGACAGGGGACCTCAGGTGATCTTGGACCCAAGTCACCTCAATCAATCCATATGGTCACAGTGCAGTCAATTTTACCTCTTCTGAGGAAGGATGATTTGATGCGCTCTATAGATCTCTAGAATGGCTACCATTACATAAAAGTAGAGACATGATCCTGTTTTCATCTGGAGCCCAACTAGTTTCAGTTCAGAGTTCTGCCATTTGGTCTCATAAGTATTATGGCAGTGGTAGCAGCTCATCTCCAACTGCAAGGGATCCATGTCTTCCTGTACCCAGACAATTGACTCCCTGGGATATTCTGGTTCATAATCAGAACCTCTTGCTCCACCTTGTACAAAAACTAGGAATTACAATCAATCAGTACAAAACTCAGCTCACTCCCACTCAGCACATAGTTTATTTGATGTCACCTCAACACAGTTCCTCAAATTTCTAAGTTTCCATATACCGGGGTACTTTCTCTTCATCTAGTGGCCATGCAGGTCATTCAATGCCCTGTTCCTTAAAATGTTAATCCTTTGTTTACTAGGTTTGATGGCCTCTATGATTATATTACTCTGGCAAGGAACCACATCAACGTACTTCAGTGGACTCTCTCAGTTCAGTAGTCAAAACATTATCATCCTCATCATACCAGAATTCACCTCACATAGGTTTGCAGAGACCATATCAAATGGTGCATAATGTCCCCATTACTGATGGAAGGATGGACTTTTTGTCCATTAACCACCCAGGTCACAGTAACCATGGAAGGCTCTCTTCTGGGGTGGGGGAATTTTAAAGAGAAGACAATTCAAGGTGCTTGGTCACCCCTAGAGGCCAACTTTCACATCAATGTTTTGGAGATTTTTAGTCTCTGGTAGCAACCTTGATGTGATCTGTTCTCCTCATACCTAAACAACAAGTTATTTTGCCTTGATTCATCCACAGGGCAGCCACCAAAGGATGCTCTAGTTCACAGCTGGCTCCCAGGTCACCTCTGTGTCTTTTCTCTGATACACTTATTAACAGAATTCATTCAGAAAGCCAGAAGGTGCAAGATCTGAGTGATCCTCATTGCCCAGTTTTGGTCCTGGCACGACTGGTTCCCCTTCCTATGGCCTCATTTGCTACATCCTCCATGGATGTTGGATCTGAATCCAGACTTTCTCAGTCATCCATCTGGATTGCTACTACTGGATCTAAAAGCCCTGAAGTTAAACTCATGGTTTCTCCAATTCTAACAACAGCTACAGATGTGAAGCTATCTTCTTTGGTTGTCCTCATTATTGCTGCTTCTCAGGAACAGTCCACCATAAGATACACCAAAGAAAATGGAAAACATTTTCTATCTGGGCCTCATTGAAGGGATTAGACCCTTACTCAGCACCCCTGTGATGCCCCACTACTGGACCAGTAATCAAGGAGCCTCAATCCTCACCACTGGCACCACTGGGGGATGTACACTGGGAGGATGACTAGTACATGCACATTATTTCCAGATGCAGCTCTCTGCATCAAGTGCAATTTCCATTAAGAACACATAGAGACCACAGTCAGTCTTTGGCTGGTTTCTTCATCTTTCTACAGATCCCCAGTAAGACTCCCCACTGGCACAGCTATAGAGTTGAGATCTCAGCTGAGTGGTCAAACCAAGACCTCCAGCACCCTCTCTGTCTGACCAGTGCTTCATGTCCCTGTCCAAGTAGCTGAACACACACTCTTTGAGGTTTGATTTACACACACACACACACACACACACACACACACACACACACACACACACACTCACACACACACCTGGGAAAGGCTGGCACAGGTTTACTAGCTATGCCCCCTTTTGCCCAGACTATAATGTAGTTATCACTGCCACCAGCCAACTCCTTATCAGCTACTTTAAGGCCCTTAACAAAGGAAGTCCAATCTTACTGTGTAATATTAATAGTAATACAAATGGTAGTTTGACCAAGAGCAAGGCTAATAGGCGTGACCCAAACATTGTCACCAAATAAATATGTAAGTACTCTCAAAACATAAATATCTCTACAAAGATCAGTCACAATGAAAGGCTTGAATATATTTAATAATAAATAATAAAAGAACAAGAAAATAATCAGTTTATATTCACAATGATATCAGAGTTCAAAACCACAGGAAATATTTAAAACAACATTGCAGGACAGTCTCAAACAAATAAAAATATCTAAACTAAGCTTTGGTATATTGTGACTGTATCTAAGAGAATTACTATACCCTAGTTAACTTAATTAAGAGTAAGGCAGATGTGGTGAATGGTTCTTATTGTTGTTGTCAGGTCCAAGACAGAATACATAATGTTGTGTCTCACTCAGAGACCTCTCAAATTAATATCTGAAATATTAGTGCTGGGATAATTTGCAGAATGACATCATTTCTTATCATCTGACTCTATCCCAGATGACCCCCCCACTGCTGAAATTTGGCATTATTTAGCATCTACCTATGAAAATACATATACCTCAGATCTTTGGAGATGCTGGAAGTCATAAAACAATTGTATTTCTTCATGCTTTCAAGACCACTAATTACTTCACATGAAAGATAATACAGAAAGCTCCCTAGTTTTAGACATGATGTCTCCTTGCTGCATTGAAAATTGAAAGATATGGGCAGGATTCAGGAAGCCTTCGTGTAAGAGTTATAACTCTTACACGGAGGCTGCAGTTAAACGGTGTGATGTCAGCATGTCATGCATATGCATGAGGTGCATGAGGCATGCTGAATCAAACTGTAAGTCTTACACGGTCTATGTAAGACAGTAGGGGGCGTGTCCGTAGGCTAAGCCCTGCAAGCAGACATGCCCCCGGAAGTCTAGAATGGCAGAAAGTAAACACCCACGAGAGAGGCCATGGAAATGTGAATAAACACACTACACAACACATGCCCTCACAGACCAGCAATGTAAAATGTAAAAAGTGAACAGATGTTATAAAATGTAAAATGAAAACTTTTTTATTTTTTTTTAAAACCCCGTAAATGTTTGCTAATGCGTGTGCTCGTGTGCGCGGGTGTGCTACTAGCCCAACTGCAGTTAGCAATCAGTGGAAAATGAAATAAGAACTAAATATGAAAAGTAAGCCTAGAAGTAATAGCATAGCAGTAGAGCTTTCGGCTTAAGAGCAGGCAGGCAAGGTTCGAGCCCACACAACATCCTTTTTTTTTTGTAAATAAGCACTAAAAAGGCCCCTGACAGTATTGTACAAATGTAAAAGTATTTCCTTTTGTAAAATGGAATGAAATGGATCATATATTTTCAAGTAATACAATAATAAAAATATTTAGAAATGTACTGATAGCTAAGCTGCTGTCAAACAAGGTGAGACAGAGTGCCCGTAGCTGAGTAGTGTTTCAAAGGCTGCAAATTGCTTGCCCGTAGCTAAGCACTGGTTTAACAGGCTCAAACTATGTACAGCTAGCTGTGCTTAGCTTAACATGCGTGTTAATAGCCAATTAAGGTTTAACCCAGCGCACACCGTTTGCGGAGGTGCGCCAGCCTACAAGCTAACCGCTGGGCAACGTTAAGCAAGCTGTATCAAAAGTGCCTTTACACAGACACACCCCTCAGCCTGTCTAGACAGTCATAAAAATTAAAAATCAGTGGTCAGATTCGAACCCAGGATACCATGCACTAGAGTCAAGGTACTAAACCACTAAGCCATGACAGCAGTACTTAGAAATGCAGAAATAGCATATATATATAGGATGTAATCCAAAATGGAGCATGATAAAGCAGTTTCTGTGAAGTTGATACAATTCCAAAACGGCCAATCATAGAAATGTGCGGGAAAATTGGCATATATAAGCCCCATAGGCGGGAATACACAGCATAAACGATTGTAGAATAGACCTGCAGGCAGAATGAGTAGAGTAGGGGAGGGACGTTGCTTTCGAGCACAGCGGTGGGGCGTTGAGGAGTCCAGATACATGGTCTGGCTCCTAGCTCATCATCATGAGGCCCAACTCATGCAGGGCCAGGTCTCATGGGGAGCATACAGGGCGTAGGCATGGGACCAGTTGTCTCATGATCTCACCAGTGCTACTGGGATTCCACGTACCGGTGAGCAGGTCCGTCAGGACCTGAAGCGATGCAAACAAGACCAGTTGACCCAATGGATCCAGGAGGCCTGGGATATGCCCAATGCCCCACTACTGATTAAGTTATATTTTACTTATGTATGTAAGGAATTCAACTAGCTGATACCATGGAGATGTGTATTCCAATATTACTTGTTTTGTATTACAGCTGCAGGTGTCTGCTCTGCGAATCGCAGGGCACATGACAGCAGGCTGGTGCGGCTGCGCCACCATGCAGGTTCGTAACCCCACCTAGTACTTGTAAATAAATATTATAGTGTAGCACTTAGCAGAACACTGCAGTGTATTCATTAAAAGTAATTGAATGTGCAAGCAACAAGTGAAAGTGTGCAGGTATGGCATCAAGTTCATCAGTATGTAAGTGAAACTGGAAATATAATAATTGATAGAAATAAATAGTTCTGTAATACAGATGTCCCACCATTAATTAAATGTAGTATAACCTGCAGTAGTCTCAAGAGTACAGCTTCAGAAGCTGAGTTAATCACACGTGAGATATATCCCCTGTTGAAATGCTGAATCATGACAGAAGTGAGGCTGCTGGAAAGTGTTTGAATCACCACAGGTCTAATATGTGAACAAAGCCTAGAAGTACCAACCTGAACTGTGAAATAGCAGGATGTGTGAGAGTGACAGAAAGGGTCATGTATCAATAAATAAAGTAGTAATAACTCCTGAATATATAAGCCTCAGTGTGGTTCTACAGAACTAAATGCATGTGGGAATTAAAAATTAACATCCCAAACTGATTTCAGTGTGTCTGAATCTTGAATGTTTAAGCCAAAATCTGTATATGGTGATCACAGTCAACAATTTTCAGATAGAATGAATAATTGTCTGACATACTAAACATCCATAGTTGTCCCCTGCCCTGTCATCAAAATGTAGCAGGATGATGTATCTGATCAAATTCAAAATAACTAGGATAGTGATGTATCTGTAACAGGTCTAGCATGACAGTCAATTAAAAATCATTTGAAAACTATCACCCACAAGTTAATTGTGTTTCTATTACAAATGTATATCAATGTATACTTTATGAATGTGTCAACATTTTCTTTCTCCACCCACCCTATAATTGCAAATTAAAAACTCACTAAATATTGGTATGTGAAAATTTCATTAACCATGGACATTTGTCCTGTTGTTTCAAAAATATATGCATGTCCGTTGTTGCATGTGCCCTGTTCATACCTGCAAACCTGATGGCCTGTTGCCATTAATCAACCCTGCATGTTGTTTGATTGTGTATTTCTGTTCAAATAATGCATGTGATATTGATATGCCTGTTGTTCAATGGTGTTAATATCTGGGTGTTTGTTTAATGGGAATACCAATGCATGCTGTTACAACTAATTTGAATGGAATAATATGCTACTAACCCAAACTAACATAACATACTCACAAACCTAGAATGCTTGGGAAGGCGGGTCCCAGCGGACCTTCCACCTTTGGGTGGAAGCGCTGCAGGGGATGGGGCCTGTCCCCCCTCTGCAAGCGTGGCCGGAGGAGCCCGTCCACTCACCCTCCAAGGTGTCTGGTCTGTGGTGCGAAGGGAGATTCAAGACTCTGTTCTTGGGCCCCTACACCAGCTTGAGGCCCGGGTGGCACAGCTTACGGGCATGCCCGTTGTCCCGCCTGCACAGCCCCCAGCACAGCCCCGTCCTGGGCTGTGAAGGAACAGTGGCAACTGCCTATGGGTGGGGATATCAGTTCCACTGTTGCCATCTGTGGGCTCATGTGCCCTGGATATCCCAACCTCCGTCCCCGTCAAATTTGTAACCCCCCACATGTGTCATACACCGCCCCTGTATGCGTCTTGTCTGTCTTGTCTGTTAACCTACCCAACCTACCTCCCCAGCTATACCGACTACCTTCACCTGACATACCACTCTCACCTGAAAAAAAAAAAAAGGGCACTCTGTACCCACAAAAAAATTACGCCCCATACATAGCTGTCCATGTTGCACACATGTCCGCTGGACATTTAAACTGTTAATTACAATTGGCTGTACAACAGGTAATAATGTTGTCCTGACACCTCTCTCAGGGGTGGAAGGTTTCAAATGTCACACCAAATTACATACAAATGCACAGCTGTTGCTGAGAAAGACATGGGCAGCTATGGGCCTCACCTACATCCCTCCTGCAAATCCCAAGCTTGTCTCACTACTGTCTTACCCTCTTTGTGACCCCTTTTTCACCACTTTCCTGTCACCCCTTTTTCTTTTCTTTTAAAGAAAATAGCGCGGGTGTGCATGTGTGTTAGCGGAGCTCACCGCCAGTGCGCATGCGTGAGCTCCACGCAAACGAGCGCAGACCTGGTTTTAAGTGCTTAAAAGTGCCTTTGGCACTTTTGATTGACAGGTCCTGTACTCATTTCGAAAGAAAAATAAATTCCCACTGTCAGTCTTGAACCCAGGACCTTGGTAACACTAGTCTGTATGACCTACCACTAAGCCATGACTCTCATACAAGAACATAGTGCTAAAATAAATATAACATGTAATAGTAGGAATCAATATAAAGGCAATATAGGATGTGTACTACCCAAAGCATGTCAGGTAGATTTTTAATGTCCGAATTACTGGATTCCCATACTAGTTTAGTGTTAACAGAAACAGCCCTGCTAATTGTTAGCTTATACATAATAATGTAAGGTAATGTACATATATGAAAGTATGTATATGTACACACATATATATATATATATATATATATATATATATATATATATATATTAATACACATGAAATATAGTTGTAGGTGTCAGTATTCATACACACTCACTACAGGAAACAGTGATGATAAATGCAGCAACCAGAATCTACAACACAGCCTGACTCTTGTGAGACTTACTAACCCTTTTAACTGCTTAAAGGTGCCTTCAGCACTTTGATTGACAGGCCCTGTACTCAATTTGAAAGCAGAATAAAAGCATACTATTAGGCCCTACCACAAGACCATTGTAACACTAGTCTGTATGACCTACCACTAAGCCATGACTCTCATACAGGAATATAGTGCTAAACTAAGTATAACATGTAATAGTAGGAATGAAGATAAAGGCAATATAGGATGTGTACTACCCAAAGCATGTCAGGTAGACTTTTACTGTCCTAATTACTGAATTCCCATACTAGTTTAGTGTTAACAGGAACAGCCCTGCTAATTGTTAGCTTGTACTTAATAATGTAAGCTAATGTACATATATGAAAGTATGTATATGTACATATATATATATATATATATATATATATATATATATATATATATATATATATATAAATACATATGGAAATATAGTTGTAGGTGTCAGTATGCATACACACTCACTACAGGGAACAGGTGAGAGAAATGCAGCAACCTGAATTTACAACACAGCATGAATCATGAGAGACTTACTAACCTTCACACTCACAGAACACTGTCGACAGCATACCAGCATGGTCCACGCCCTTACAATCTGAAAGGGCAACGCCTATCTCACATACACTTTTATAGCACTGTCCTGAAATCACAGTGAGACATGCAATCAGTACACAACTGGCTGCATGCAATTAGCAAATGCTGCCTTACAATTGGTGCAGAGGCCATCACATGGACCTATGCAGATACCTACAAAAGCATCCAGTACTAACACTCCACACATGCAATACATTCATTGCACCAAACCGACGGAGAAAGGGAGAGAGAGAGAGAGAAAGAAAGAAAGAAAGAAAGAAAGAAAGAAAGAAAGAAAGAAAGAAAGGCAGTGATAAAAAAACTGCATCATCACAGCAACAAAACCAGCAGCAGCAGCAGCAGCAGAAAACAGCAATTAGCACCAGTGACACAGCAACAGCTGACACAAACACAGGTAATGCAAAGTAGCAGGTTAATACTGTGTTTACTGTGAAACCTCCAAATGTATCATAGTTCACTATCTATAGGTATGTCCATGAGATAGGTTGTGTGTACATAGTCCTGATATATATACATATGGAATATTGCTGTACATGTCTTCCATACTTAAAACTTCCATAGCTTAGAGCACAAGGCCAGTTATGCATATGATGCAGTAGTTCCCAGGGTCAGTAGAGGTTCCTCCTCATTGGTGTGGGACCACTGTGTATGTATGGCACTGTTCAGGTACATATCCTGTAGTATGGCCAGGGTTTAATATCAGTCTGTAATGTGGTGCTATGTCCTCTAGGGGTGAACGTATCACACATCCAGGGATACCATTTTGTAACAGTGACGCTGTGTGTTCTGCAATGTTGAGGGTGGCCCTCACCTGGACATGTGAGATGATAGGGAGGTTACATCATCTGTGATAACTAATTTCACTTGTGTAGGAGAATGGGGGGGGGGATACCTGCACCTAAACTGTCTGCAACAATGTTGCCAATATCTGTGCATTTGGTGAATGTGAAGCATCTTACCACTGCTGACCACAGATGCCTTGCCTTCATGTGAATCTGCTCTGTGCTGCAGTAGCCTCCTGCTATTGTTATACAATGTGCCTGTATCTGTAGTCCACTGGACAGGATAAATAAGTGGTGTGCATACGGTCTGGGTTAGATATGTGTGTGCACATTACATGCACTATGTGGGATGTCTGTGGTAAGCTTTTGCAAAGGGCCAGCAGTGTGTGTTGTGGCTTCCACTGGCCCAGTGGGCTGCATGGATAGCATCACAGTCCTAACTAGTGAATAACTGTGTAATTACATACATACATAGCAGGGTAGTGTACTGTGCTTGTGGTGTTGTTGGGATATGTATATCCAGGCTGAGTAATGTGTGTCCACATCACAGTGTTGGATGGCAACACACATACAGTATGTTGGGATGAACACCCAGAGTGTTTCAGAAGTGTTGCCTGTGCAGAAATATCTGGCCATTACCTGCATCCCCCACAACACACACACACATGCAACATATGGCAGAAGTAGTATAGCAGTACACATAGGTTCATAGGTTCATACTAGGCTATTTGCCCTAGGGCATTGATAAGCCTAGCCAGAATGTGTTTGTCTTTTGCCACCCAATTAAAATTTATTTTGCTATGCCCTTTTCCGAGGTTAGTATACTGTGCCTCTGTCTAACAGTGACATAGAAGTGATACCGGTACAACTATGATCTCCCATCCACTCATCCAGATTCCTATGGAAGAGAGTCAATGAGGGACTCTGCCTAACCTGTACTGTGAGTTCATTACAGAGTGAAGGGAGCCTCTGGGTTATGAATCTGTCCCTCCAGCATGTCCTATTTATTTCAGTGCTAAGGTTCAGGTCTCTTGAGCTTGTGGCTGTATGGGATTTTGATTTCCTGAGGTGCAGCATGTCCATTACTTCTGGGTTGGACATGGCTGTATACGTCAGGCACAGATTGCCTCTGAACAGGCAGTATGCCACTGAGTCCAGCTGGATTTTCTTTAACCGGGCAGCATATGGCATCTGTTTGAGCCCTTTGATCCTCTTGATGAGGTACTGTTGGGGTTTTTCCAGTTGCTGTAGGTGTCTGGTTAGGTACATCCCAAAAGAGGCATTGTACTCAATTATAGGCCTGATGATGGATGAGTAAAGAGGCACCATGACCTCCCTGATGTACATGTGAATCCCTTCATGATTAGCTGGGCTATATAACATGTTTTCAATCCACTTTGGCCACATGGTTGTCAAATGACAGATTGCTATCAAGTTTGTTCCCCAGGTCCCCAATTACTTCTTCTGTACTTAATGGCTTAACACCTATGTGGTACTTTGCCACCAATGTGGAGGTGTGGGTATCTTTGATGAATATTGATACTCCCCCTCCTTTTGTTGTTTGGTCCAAGTGTTGGGGCTGACAAGAATGGTAACAGGTATAACCTGGTAGTGCTGGTGTGCTCTTGGGAAACCTGAACCAGGTTTCTGTTACTGCACAGATATCGATGTCCATAATGCTAAGTAGAGTTTTGAGTGCATGTATCTTGAGGTTTAGACTTCTGGCATTGAGTAGCATTACTCTTAGTTCCTCATCCTTTGTGATACCTATGGATGTGGGTTTGCCTTA
Organism: Protopterus annectens; assembly: GCF_019279795.1. Lineage (NCBI taxonomy): Eukaryota > Metazoa > Chordata > Ceratodontiformes > Protopteridae > Protopterus > Protopterus annectens. The sequence continues at coordinate 831,209,657 of NC_056741.1, read as the reverse complement.
TGAGCATTGCCTAATAAATTCACTATGGGTGTAGCAAGAGCCTTTGCCAAAATCCAAAAGCCCGGGGGTGACAGGTGCAAGCTGTCCCTAACAAAGCATCATGGCTTGTACAGCATATCATCCCAAGCTGACAGGCATTGGATCACCTTTGAATGACACCAGTACTTCAGTCAATTGTTGAAAGTGATCATCTTGCCTTGATATTGTGGCATCATTCTTGGTGAGGGTAAGATGCTACTCAAGGTCAGGGTCATACTGTCTTGGGCTACATGCTCAGAGAGCTCCTTTCTGTCTCTTTTCATGTAGTCCAGGGAGGTATGTGTCAGGTCATTCACACCAGCATGGACAATGAGTGAGTCATATTTGTACTTGCCTTGGAGTGACTTGAGTGCTTGTGTTATGTGGCGGGTCATAGTGCTCGACAGGCTGCTCACTGTGACCCTCTCCTCGTTCAGCCTGGTGAACATGACGTCAGTGTGCCTGATGATAGAGTCACCTATTACAAGTGTATGAGGTGTGTTGTTTACTGTTAAGGGCTGTGAGTGTTCAGCACATTGGCTTTGTGAGATATGTTAGAAACCTGGGTGGAAACTCCCAGATATGCTCAGAATTAGTCCAAAATGATACAAAAATCACTGAACCCACAGACATTGCCAACATACTGGCAGACAGGTTCAGTGCAAATTTCTCCCTCCTCCCCGAAAGGAGAAATATCTATCCCACCAGAGTCTAGCCTCCCAAACATCTCAGATGCCCAGGTGAGAGCTGCTCTCTAAAGCAAAAACACAGCATCAATGGGACGGACGGTGTCCCCGGCTGTGTGCTACGAACTCAATGACGAACTAAACCCACACATAAGGCTGCTGTTTAATCTTAGCCTTACTACAGGATACGTAGCCAAAGAATGGCGTACGGCAACTGTGGTCCCACTCCACAAAGGCGGTGCTTCTATGGACCCTGGAAATTACCGCCCCATAAGCTTGATGAGCCTTGTCTGCAAGGCTATGGAGAGGATCATAATGGAACTCATAAATAAAGACATTGGGGACCTACAGACACTGGATCCTACCCAATTTGGCTTTGTCAAGGGCAGATCCTGCCTCTTGAACTTGGTCAACTTTTTCAAAACAGTCACTAAGGCCATTGATGAGGGTAAGGCAGTTCACACAGCCTACCTTGACCTAGCAAAAGCGTTCGACACAATACCCCACTCGGGCATCATAGAAAAGCTCACCAGCTTTGATGTAAACCCATATGTCACAAGATGGGTTGCAAACTGGCTCAAGGACAGAACCCACAGGGTTAGAGTTGCTGGTGCCATGTCAGACTCTAAGCGGTCACGAGCGGTGTCCCACAGGGCTCAGTCCTGGGCCCATATTGTTCGGCATTTATTTTTCTGAAGTGCAGGCAAACATAGGGGGATTGTGGCTGACAAAATTTGCAGATGACTGCAAACTGGGCAACATAATTGACACTCCATCAGACACAGACATCCTCCAGAGAGGTCTCATAGAAATGGATAACTGGTGCCAGAGCCATGGCCTTAAGCTAAATGCCAAAAAATGTATAGTCATACCCTTTGGTAAAAACAAGGTAACCCCTAATTACCACATAGGTGGTAATCCATTAAACACGGAAGAAGTTATCAGGGACCTGGGGACCCAAGTTGACAGTAGCCTCTCTTTTGACACTCACATTGCCAAAGTGGTTAGGAAGACCTTCTACATTACCCACCTGATCATGAAGGGATTCACATCCAGATCAGGAGAGGTCATTGTAGCCCTGTACTCTTCACTTATCAGACCAATGATTGAGTACAACGCCCCATTTGGAATGTACCTTACCCGACACCTGCAGCAGTTGGAAAGACCCCAAAAGTTCCTCACCAAAAGGATAAAGGGGCTCAAACATATGTCATACGCTGCCTGACTGAAGAAACTCCAGCTCTATTCAGTCGCATACCGTCTGCTCAGAGGTGATCTGTGCCTGACATACAAGGCCATGTCCAACCCGGAATTAATGGACATGCTCCACCTCAAAAAATCCAAATCCGCCAGAGCCACGAGAGCAAGAGACTTAAACCTCAACATGGATATAAATAGGATGTGCTGGAGGGACAGATTCATTACCCAGAGACTCCCTACACTATGGAACAGAATCCCAGTCCATGTGAGGCAGAGCCCCTCACTGACTCTGTTCAAGAGAAATCTTGACGAGTGGGTGGGAGATCGTAGGTTTACCCCAGGAATCATCTCTGTGTCACTGCTGGACAGAGGCACAGCAAACTAATGGGTATAGTATTCTCATCCTAAGGGGTGGTGAAAGCCACACACACTCTGGCTAGGCTTATAAATGCCCTAGGGCAGATAGCCTAGTATGAACCTATGAAGCTATGAACCTATGTGTTGCACGTGTTTTGTTTTGGGGTAGTGGTTGCTTGGGTGTCTGCTTTGGAGGTCTCTGCTGCTTAGGCAGATCTTTATTTTGTGCCTCCCAGTATGTTTTTGTGTGATTATGTGTTTGTTTTGCTGTCGTGGTAGGTCTATGTGAGACTGGAATTGTAGTGAGTGTGGTTTCCTTCTCCTCCTGACTGGTTATGGCAGTATTGAGTAGAGAGAGCCTAGCCTCCAGTTTGGTATATGGTTGCATCACTCACATGTGTTTGAATTTGTTGTTAGGAGGAGGGGGTTGTCTGTGTACATGAGGCTGTTATAACATTGCCTCTGGATTTCCACATTCACCAGCTGGACTGGAGAGGAGATTGACAACTGACCTTTGGACATGCTAGAATACTATTGTGAATTCCGTAATAACTGAAAACAAGGTCCAGTGGGGAGTGAGGGTGTACTGATATTAATTTCTACTGCTGACTGATATAATAGCTTCAGTGAGCAAGTGCCAGGTAACTTAAGTGCAATGTGTTACAATTAACTAAATGCAAAAATGACAAGCAGTCACTTTCTTTCAAGTGTAACAAGGAAATAAGTACAGTAAGCAATGCAGATATCAGTAGTGATTCACAGAAGTGCTGAGAAGCTGTGTATTATGTGGAATTAGCGTACCAGTGAAATAACAAGCTAACAAATAGCAAGCATATAAACAAAGCTAGATTCAGGAGGCTTGGATGTAGTGTATGCTACAGCAAACAAGGTGTACCAATGTCAGTAAGGTACAGTTCAAATATGCAGCTATGAATGGCAGAGTACAGCCTATTCTCACACAAGAGTGCAGACCACAAACCTTGTTAATGTTAAATAACTGGCCTGAAGGCCAACTGCTTATACCAGAACTAATACACTTGGACACTGGGCTCTCAATCAGCAGTTCCCAACTTAGAAGGATGAAAGCTACCTGTCCTGCCACCACAGTGCTTGCCACAAACCTTCCTAATGTAAAACAACTGGTCTGAAGGCCAAGTGCTTAATCCAAAAGACTTAGAATGATAGCAACACTTTAATCAAGTTACAACCAAGCAGTAATAACTACAATTTAATACTTCACGTATAGAATGTGTACCATATATTGCTGACATACTCTGCTGATATCCTGTTTGTGTACTTTTCCAGGGAGATATGGCTCCAAAAAGGAACCCTGCATACTCTGCTGCAGAGGATGAAGTGATCCACCAGAGCCTGGTGCGTGACTATGACATCCTGTTTTCAAGCACCACCCAGAATCAGCAGGAGAGGTCTGCACTGTGGCAAAACCTTGTCAGCAGGATAAATGATGTTGGCATGCATGATAGGACATATGAGCAGGTGAGACATCACTGCAGTGATTTGATTAGAAATGTCCACCAGCATGCTGCAGATATCCGCAGGCAACAGGTTGCCACAGGTGGGGGGGGGTGGCCACACATCCCCCCCTCACCAGACAGGAGGGGCTACTGCTAAGTGTCGTGGATCCAGCCCCAGAACAACAACAGCATCAGACTTGCATCATGATGGAGGTTGGATCCACACAGCAGCAAGACACTGAGCGTGCAGGTAAGATGCCATATGTACATATGACTGTTCTGTACACTGTTACTTCATGCATGCATAAGGTGTGCACGTGGTATGTATCTGTCATCGTGATATGTAATTGTGCATGTGTGATACTAGCATTATGAGCAGAAACACAAAAACATTCCCAGAGGCCCTAATTACAAACACACAACACCAACACAAGCCTCCAAAGCAGACACCCAATAAAACAACCTCCAGACATAGCACATGTAACACATAGTACACAAAGCTGGTGTGCCAAACAGTCACAGGACAGAAGGAGAAACAACATGCCTGATACAGTTGTAATAGGTGACTCCATAGTGAGACATGCTGCTGTTCCAGGGATGGCTTGCACCTGTTACCCATGAGCGTCTGGATATTGCCTAAGGCTTTTGCAACCTACAGAGATCCTTTTGTAGGCAAGGCCGAAAAGACTAACCCACCACCATAGAAAACAAAACTGGAAAGAAACAGAAGGGTAATGCTGATCAATGCCAGATGTGTAAACCTCAATATGCATGCTCCTGAGGCCATCCCCAGTATGGAGAACATCGATGTCTGTGCAGTGACAGAAACCTGCTGCAAGCCTCCTGACAGCACACCAGCACTACCAGGTTATACCACATATCATGCGTTATGGCCCCAAAACCTGGAACAAAACATAAAAGGAGGGTGAGTATCCATATTCAGCACAGACACCCATACATCCAGGTAACTGACAATGCACAAGGCATTGGAGTCCACCCATGTGCAACTAACCGTAGGCAAGACTGCTGTACAGTCTGTAGCATGCTACAGACCACACTCTCACACACAGGAACCCCACCCAGGCGTCCTGAAGACACTGGACAGTATGAATGTCCCACCAAATACCAAACAAGGTACTCACAAATTACCACATAGGTGGTAAACCATTATGTATGGAAGGAGTAATCAGGGACCTAGGGACACAAGTGGACAGTAACCTGTTATGTGACACTCACATTGCCAATGTGGCTAGGAAGACTGTCTATATTGGACACCATATCATGAAAGGATTCACAGCTACGTCAACAGAGGTCATTGTGCCCCTATACTGTTCTCTTATCACACCCATAATCTAGTACAATGCCTCATTTGGGATGTACCTTACCTGACACCTGCAGCAGTTAGAAAGACCTCAAAGGTACCTCACCAAGAGGATAAAGGGTCTCAAATATATGTCATATGCTGCCTGGCTGTAGACACCCCAGCTGAATGCAGTGACATACTGCCTACACAGAGGCATTGTATGTCTGTTGTACACACAGGAGTAATGGACATGCTCCACCCCAGAAAACTCAAAGCCATCGGAGCTGTGAGAGTGAGAGATGTCAACCTCAACACATAATGAAATAGGATGTGCTGGAGGGACAGATACATAACCCAGAGGCTTCCCACACCCTGGAACAGAATCCCACTCCATGTTAGGCAGAGCCCCTCACTGACACTCTTCAACAGGAACCTTGCCAAGTGGATGGATGATCGTAGAGTTACACTGGGGGGGGTCTTCACTGTGTCACGTCCAGACAGAGGCACAGCAAATCAAATCATAAATGGCCATAATATTCACATAGCAAGGGGTGGCGAAAGACACACACATTCTGGCTAGGCTTACAAATGCCCCAGGGGGATAGCCTAGTATGAACCTATGAACCTATGAAGATACAAATTGTACAGGACACTAAGGATAATCCCAAGGCTTCCACAACTGATGGTAGGAACCGTGTTGGGAATTCACAGATATGCTCTGAATCACACAAATATTACAAACAACATACCAAACACACACACATATTGCCAACATACATCCTGACAGGTGCAGTGCAAACTCCCCCCCCCACAATGCAAAATATCTATCCCAGCAGACTGCTGGCCCCCTGACATTGCAGATGCTGAGGTAACAGCCAGCATCTACAAAGCAAAACACACAGCAGCAATGGTATGAGATGGTGTCCTGGGCTGAGTCCAACATGGACTCCAAGAAGAATGGAATGCCAAATCACACTACTGCTCAATGTGAGCCTTACCACAGGATATGTACCCAAAGAGCAGTGTACAACAACAGTGGTCCTTCTCAACAAAGGTGTTGCCTGAATGGATACTGAAAACTACCACCCCAGAATCCCGAGAAGCTCGGTCTGCACAGCTATGGAAAGGATCAGCATGTACCACAGACATAAAGATATTGTGGACCTACTGACACCGGACCCTACCCAGTGTGACTTTCTTAAGTGCAGATCCTGCCCCTAAACATGTTTGACTCATTTGAAACAGTCATTAAGGTCATTGATGAGGGCAATGAGGTCCACACAGCGTAGCTGGACCTTGCAAAGGCTTCTATACAATACCCTACGTGTTCATTATAGATATGCTCACCAGCTTAAATATAAACCCCTATGTCAGTAGAGGGGTTGCAAACCAGACCAAGGACAGAACTGACATGGTCAGACATGCTGCAGCCATGTCAGACTACAAACCAGATATAACTGGCATCCCACAAGGCTTGATCCTGGGACCTCCCTCGTTTGGTATATATGTCCCATAGGTACAGGCCAACATGGAAGGACTGTGTCTGAACATGTTTGCAGAGGACTACAAACTGCCCACCATATCTGACCCTCCAGCTGAGACAAGCATCCCACAAAAGGGCCACATAGAAACAGACAACTGGTGCCATAGCCATGTCAGCAAGCTAATTGCAGAAAAGTGTATAGTCAACCCCCATGGATATACAGTAAGTGCCCACCAATTACCACATAGGTGTGAACCCATTATGCACTTAACATGTAATGAGAGACCTGGGGACACAAGGTGATAGATATCCTGCATTGGACAAACTTGTGGCTGTAGTGTTTACAGAAACATACCATATACCCACCTAATCATGAAGGTTGTCAGATCTAGATAAGGGGAGGTCATTGTGACTCTGCAGTCATCCTTCATCAGCATTACAATTGACTACAATAGCCCCTGTGGGATGTACCTCAGCAGACACCTCCATCAACTGTAAAGTCCCCAACAGTACCTCACCAGGAGTATCAAAGAGCTTGCAAAGATGCCATGTGTTGCCTGATTAAACAAACTGCAGCTACACACACTGCCATACTGCCCACCCAGAGGCAAGCTGTGCCTGATGTATAAAGCCATGTCCAAGCTGGAATCAATAAACATGCTGCACCTTGTACAATCTGAATGGCAGTGAGCTATGCACATGACAGACCTGAACCCCAGCACTGACTTACATAGGACAAGCTGTACTGCATGATCCATAACACAGAAGCCACCCCCACTCATGAGTAAACTCCCAGTACAGGCTATCCATAGAGTCACTCATCGATTCACCTCAAGAGGAATCTTGATGAGTGGATGGGAGATGGTAGGTTTACCCTGGGTATCACTGTTATGTCACAGGTAGACAGAGGCACAGTATACTAACCATGACATATGTCATGGCAAACTCCAGTTACAATGTGTGTCGAAGGACAAACACACTCTCCGACTAGCATTAGAAATGGCTTAGGGCACATCGCTAGTGTTTGCAAATGTACACCTATGTTGTGGAATACACTACCAATGTTGGACAAGCCTGGTTTAAGTAGTTCATATCTGAACATAATGCAACATGGTCAGATGTGCACAACTGGCCCCTAACCAGGCTGTTGTGCTCACTATGGAAATGTAAAGCAGTGATAGGACTAAAGCCCAGGATACTGTCCACCACAGTCAAAGTACTGAACCAGTACACTATACGGTACTACAGTGTTAGGTCAGTATGAAAGGATGTTGACAACTGTATGCAAAGTATCCCATGCAAACCCTGCAGGCACAGTATAATCCCTGTTGTGCTCACACACAAAGCAGTCGGACAGTAACTACACAACATGACACATAACACACAACCATAAATGGGAGATATTTGTTGAAGTTCACACTCATCCACAAATGTGGTGGGCTGCAGAGTTCAAGATATGGAAAGCTCACACTGGGCATGCTCACACACTTTGATAAATGAGACATATGTCAGACAACATGCCATGGGAATTCTGAACTGGGCATGCTCACACACACAGGCCAAATCTCAGTTTAGCAGTTGGCCACACATATCTGGTATTTGTACGTGTTATTCCAGGTACCAACCACATTACAGCAATCTGCCCAGTGCACACAGTTAAATGACTACAGAGACATAAGTGATATAGTGGATCCCTCTCATATTCAAACATCTTCCACAGATACACAAGTTGTTCATATAAACAGGGAATGCTATGGCAATAAAGACCTGCAAACAGTCTATCAGCAACAAATAATGTGCATTTGACAATTAAACATATGGGTGTAGAGGTCAGCACTAGGCTGTTTGCCCTAGGGAATGACAGCTTAGCCAGACTGTGCTTGGCGTCTGCCTCCCCACAGGATGCACATTCCCCTTTCTAAACACTGATGATGTCAGCACCCCATAAGTACAGCAAGAGAAGGAAAACCTTCCAATAATGCAAATAGCACGCTCTGCTAATGCGTCTGTCTTGATTGTCATAATATAGTTAGGTAGGGGTTTGAATCCAGCAAATGCTGTGTAGGTGGGTGGGGTTGGTGTGTGGGCAAATCTGTGTGAGGGAAATGTCTGTTTTGGCAACTGGGAAAACACACTACATGATGCACATTCCCCTTTCTAAACACTGATGATGTCAGCCCCCTATAAGTACAGCAGGAGAAGGTAAACCTCTCAGTAATGCGAATAGCGTGCTCTGTTAATGCATTCGGCTTGAGTGTCATAACATAGTTAGGTAGAGGTTTGAATCCAGCAAGTGTGTGTGTTTGGATGAGGGGGGTTAGTGTTTGTGTGAGGGAAATGCCCCTTCTGGCAACTAGGAGAACCCACTACAGGATGCATATTCCCCTTTCTAAACACTGATGATGTCAGCACCCTATAAGTAAAGCAGGTGAAGGGAAATCTCCCAATAATGCATATAGCGTGCTCCGCTAATGCGTCCGTCTCGAGTGTCATAGCATAGTTAGGGAGGGGTTTGAATTCTGCAAATGCTCAGTAGGTGTGGAGGGGGTCAGTGTGTGTGCAAGTCTATATGAAAGAAATGTCCCTTTTGGCAACTAGGAGAACACACTACAGGATGCACATTCCTCTTTCTAAACACTGATGATGTCAGCACCCTATAAGTACAGCAGGAGAAGGAAAACCTCCCAGTCATGCGAATAGTGCGCTCTGTTAATGCATCCATCTCGAGTGTCATAACATAGTTAAGTAGGGGTTTGAATCCTGCAAATGCTGAGTGTGTGAGGGAAATGTCCCTTTTGGCAACTAGGAGAACACACTACAGGATGCACATTCCCCTTTCTAAACACTGATGATGTCAGCCCCCTATAAGTACAGCAGGAGAAGGAAATCCTCCCCCCTCATGCGAATAGTGCGCTCTGCTAATGCATACATCTTGAGTGTCATAACATAGTTAGGTAGGGGTTTGAATCCTACAAGTGTGTGTGTTTGGATGAGGGGGGTTAGTGTGTGTGCAATTTTGTGTGAGGGAAATGTCCCTTTTGGCAACTAGGAGAACACACTACAGGATGCACATTCCCCTTTCTAAACACTGATGATGTCAGCACCCTATAAGTACAGCAGGAGAAAGAAAACCTCCCAGTAATGCAAACAGCGCGCTCTGCTAATGTGTCCATTTTGAGTGTCATAACATAGTTAGATAGAGGCTTGAATCCTGCAAATGGCAAGTGTGTGTGTTTGGATGGGGGGGGTTGGTGTGTGTGCAATTCTGTGTGAGGGAAATGTCCCTTTTGGCAACTAGGAGAACACACTACAGGATGCACATTCCCCTTTCTAAGCACTGATGATGTCAGCACCCTATAAGTACAGCAGGAGACGGTATGTGGCATGGACAATGGCTGAGTCATATGTGTCCATGCCTCTGACTGACCTGTATGCTTGTGTTATGTGGTGGACCATAGTGCCCCACGGGCATATCACTGTGACCTTCACCTTGTCCAGCCTGGTGAGCGTGACCTCACTGTACCGGACAATAAAGGTACCTAACACAACTGTGGCAGGTATGTTGTCTAGCTGTACAGGCTGTGACTGTTTGGCACACAGGATTTGTGTGCTATGTGTTATGCGTGATGTGTTCAGGCATAACATATGCCTGTGTGCCAGCTGTAGAGGTGTCTGCTATTCAGGCAGGATGCTATTCTTAGGCTCCACGAATGGCCCAGTGTGTTCACATGCTTGTATTGCTGTCAGTGTAGGTCTACATCAGACTGGTATTGTAGTCACTGTAGTATTTCATGCCACCTAACAGGTTATGCCAGTACTGGGTTCAGAGTGCTTAGTCCCCAGTTTGGCTATGTGGTTCCATCTCATACATGTGTTGTACGTCTGTGTGTAGGGGAGAGGGTTGACTGTGTACATGTGGCAGCTGTGCCATTGCCACATGATCCACATATTCCACAACTGTACCATAGAGGTGACTGACAACTGACCTTTGCACATGCTACCATAGTATTGTGATTGCCATGGTGATTAACAGCACATAGGGCCAATGGGGAACAAGGTACATAGGTTCATAGGTTCATAGGTTCATACTAGGCTATCTGCCCTAGGGCATTTATGAACCTAGCCAGAATGTGTTTGGCTGTCGCCATCCATTGTAAATATATCTTGCCATGCCCTTTTCCGAGGTTAGTATACTGTGCCTCTGTCTAACAGTGACACAGAAGTGACACCCTGGGTAAACATACAATGTCTCATCCACTCATCAAGATTCCTCTTGAAGAGAGTCAATGAGGGACTCTGCCTAACCTGGACTGGGATTTTATTCCAGAGTGAAGTGAGCCTCTGGGTTATGAATCTGTCCCTCCAGCATGTCCTATTTATTTCAGTGCTGAGGTTCAAGTCTCTCAAGCGTGTAGCCCGATGGGATTTGGATATTCTCAGGTGCAGCATGCCCATTAATTCCGGGTTTGACATGGCTTTATACATCAGGCACAGATCGCCTCTGAACAGGCGGTATGCCACTGAGTAGAGCTGGGGTTTCTTTAACAGGTCAGCATATGGCATCTGTTTGAGCCCTTTGATCCTCTTGGTGAGGTACTTTTGGGGTCTTTCCAGTTGCTGCAGGTGTCTGGTAAGGTACATCCCAACAGGGGCATTGTACTCAATTATGGGCCTGATGAGGGATGAGTAAAGAGGCACGATGTCCTCCCCTGATCTAGAAGTGAATCCCTTCATGAATGGGTGGGCTATATAAAATGTCTTTCTAACCACTTTGGCCACATGGTTGTCAAATGAGAGATTGCTATCAACTTGGGTCCCCAGGTCCCTAATTACGTCTTCTGTACTTAATAGATTACCACCTATGTGGTACTGTGTGGGCACTTTGTTTTTGCCAAAGGGGATGACTATACACTTTTTTGCATTCAGCTTGAGGCCATGGCTCTGGCACAAGTTGTCTGTTTCTATGAGGCCCTTTTGGAGGATGCTTGTGTCGGCTGGAGAGTCAGTTATGGCGGGCAGTTTACAGTCATCTGCATATTTGGTCAGCCACAGTCCTTCCGTGTTGGCCTGTACCTACGATAAATATATACCAAACAAGAGAGGTCCCAGGACTGAGCCTTGTGGGACACCACTTGTAACTGGTTTGGAGTCTGGCATGGCTCCAGCAATTCTAACCATATGGGTTCTGTCCTTGAGCCAGTGTGCAATCCATCTAGTGACATAGGGGCTTATATTTAAGCTGGTGAGCTTCTCTAGAATGCCCGAGTGGGGTATTGTATTGAAGGCTTCTGCGAGGTCCAGGTAGGCTGTGTGGACCACCTTCCCCTCGTCAATGGCCTTGGTGACTGTTTCAAAGAAATCAACCAGGTTTGAGAGGCAGGATCTGCCCTTAACAAAGCCAAACTGGGCATGATCCAGTGTCTGTAGGTCCCCAATATCTTTATTTATGAGGTCCATGATGATCCTTTCCATAGCTCTGCAGACCGAGCTAGTGTGGCTTATGGGGCGATAGTGTCCAGGATCCGTTGAGACACCACATTTCTGTAGAGGGACCACTGTTGCTGTACGCCACTCTTTGGCCACATATCCTGTAGTAAGGCTGGGATTGAACAGTAGTTTTATGTTTGGTTGCAGCTCTTCTTGGAGTTCATGTAGGACACAGCCCGGGACACTGTCTGGTCCCATTGATGCAGTGTGTATTGCTTTGGAGAGGGCAGCTTTTACCTGAGCATCTGAGATGTCAGGGGGGCAGCACTCTGCTGGGATACATATTTGCCCTTTCGGTGTGGAGGGGGGGGAGAAGTTTGCGCTGAACCTGTCAGCTAGAATGTTGTTAATGTCTGTGGGTTTGGTGTTTCTATTGACATTTTGGACTACCTATGAGCATATCTGGGAATTACCACCCGGGTTCCTAACATAACTAAAGAAAGCCTTGTGATTATCCTTAGTGTCTTGTGCAATTTCTCTTGAAGCTGGCCTTAGACAATCTTATGAGTGCCTGTAGTTATTTGCTAATACTGATCAGTGATGCCTTCCCTTTTTGGGATTTTGCTGTATCATTTAGTAGCTTCCTCCTTCTATTGTGTAGTTTGTTTATGGCTGGGGTCCACCAGACAGGATGTCTGCCTTTGGAGGATTGGGTCTTGGTCTTATTCGGGATCACATGATCCATGCATTCCTGAAGGTGTCCATAGAATGTGTTTATAGAGGAATCTGCGGTCTGGTCTGTAGTTTCCACAGGCCCGGAGGCTTTGAAGGTTTCCACCTCAGTTTTGAAGAGTGTGAATTTGCCTTAGAGAAGTTGTTCACTGTGGTGTTCTGGGCAGGGGGTGGGATCGGGATGTGAATATCCAGTGAGATTAGTTTATGGTCTGATCTTACCAGTGAGGGATACACTTCTGGTCTGGAGCATAGAGTCCCCATGTTGGTGATGATCAGATCCAGTATGTTTCCCCTTCTTGTGGGAGTGGTAACAAGTTGTTCCATAGCATTTGAGCTCATATATTCTAGGAATGTTTGGCCTAGGGTGTTGGAGCTAGAGTCATGCTCCCAGTCTATGTTTGGGTAGTTGACATCACCCAATATAATGGTGTTTGGAGAGACCTTCATATTTTCCACTGTTCTCAGGAAGGCCGAGTGCAGTTCTTGGGTTTGGGAGGGTGGTCTGTTGCAGGCTATAACCTGGAAGGCATTTTCAGCCATTGTTAGTTGCACATGGATAGTCTCTGATGCTTGGTGATGTGCCACCAACCTGGAGGTGTGGGTATCTTTGATGAATATCAGTACTCCCCCTCCTTTTGTGGTTCGTTCCAAGTTTTGGGGCTGAAAAGCATGGTATGAGGTATAACCTGGTAGAGCTGGGGTGCTCTCAGTAGCCCTGAACCAGGCATCTGTTACTGCACAGATATCGATGTTCTCCATGCTAAGGAGAGTTTCAAGTGCATGCATCTTGAGGTTTAGACCTCTGGCATTGGGTAGCATTACTCTTAGTTTCTTATCCCTTGTGATACCTATGAAGGTGTGTTTGTCATTTGAGCCTTGCCTAACAAAGGCACTATGGGGTTAGCAAGAGCCTTTGCCAATATCCGAACGCCCAGGGGTGACAGGTGCAAGTCGTCCCTAGCAAAGCAGGTGGTTCAACAGAAGATGAATATGTGAGGGTGTAGTGCCTGTGATTAGTTAGCAGTAGCATATATGACTGCTCACGTGGACAAATGCCAGGTAAGTCATATGCAATGTGTCACAGGCAACGTACATGTGAGCAGGACAAACAGTGACATTCTGTCAAGTGAGACATGGACATACATATAGTAAGCTATGCAGATGTCACTAGGAGTCCACATAAGCTCTGTAACTATGCATTGCAGGTGGGATCAGTATTCCAGGGTAATTGCAAGCAAACATGCATGCAAACAAAGCTACAGTAAGCAGGGCTGCATGTAGTCCATTGTACAACAAACAAGCTGTACCACTTCCAGTAGGTAACACTGCAAATATGCAGGCACTATGCACATGTACATGGAAATACACAGGTCAGATGGCTAGGGTCCAGTCTCAGCATACACAAGTGTACAGACCATGTACTGTCAGGATGTACAATAACTGGATGGAAACCCATGTGCTCATACCTGCAGTAATACACATGTCAAATAACAGACACTGAGCCTTCACTCAGTGGTTCCTTACTTAGTAGGATGTATGCTACCTGGCCTGCCACCACAGTATCCCTGACATGTATGGGGACTCTCCCTCCTGCGACAGTTAGTTTTGTGTGTTGGGGCTGTCTAGCATGGTATGAGATGTGAGCTTGCAGTGCTAGGGTGCTCCTGTGTGTCCTGTACTAGTCGTGTAGTACTGCACACATATCAACATACTCAAACATCCGCATTGCAGAGTCCAGTGTGGGCAACATGCCACTTGCAGTTTACATGTCCATCATTGCGTATTAATACTTTCATTACCTTATCCCCTGTACTACCTATGTATGTAGCCTTCTGTTGACATCCTTACCACCAGTATGCCAACATGTGCAGATGATACACTATGGTACTTACCATGGGTGTAGACAACAGTACATGGCAATCATACCCTTACTGCATCAGGCATGCTGTGATATACCCACAATTATTTCAGCACACAGTACTGTTAACAACATGATACTATTACTACACGTCTATGTAGTCACCCTGTGCATCAGCAACATGTTAACCTGTACCTGCACTGATGTTACAGATTGCAGGAGGTGGCACAGTTTCATCATATGCACAGGGTGTGAACTTGGTATGCCTGAGTCAGCCACCGATACCACCGATTGACATGTATGTGTATGTGTGTTGGTGAGGGACAACAGTACAAGGTGGGGCAATGTTGATGCAGTGTGTGCGTGTATGCGGTAGCCCTAGGTGTTGTCAATTTGCATGTGTGTATGGATGCACACAGTTCCACCTCATGGCTGCCATATACTGGTGTTTGTGGACAGCCACAGACTGTACCTGCCAGGTCATACAGATCAGTGTCTCTGGCCACGGACACGGTACCTGTGCCTTGCAGGGGTGCTACGGACCATATCCGTTACCAACCCAGACTGGGTTCTGTCATCAGAAGCAGGTGTTCGTTGACTGGACACAGATCCCTGTCGGGCCTGGCCAGAGCCACGTTCACGTGGTCTCCTGGGGCGGTCTGATGCAGCACAGACCCAGCATTGCTGGGGCTGCTGCTGGCACTATGGGGGCGGCCGCAGCCCTGTTGTCATCCGTGATGACTGCCAACTGCTGCTGTTTCTGGCATATGCCCACGTTGATGCCTCAACCGTCCACCATCACCCTGGCTCATGGACATGTAGTTGTGGAACCGGTCTAATATGTCCCCACAACGTCTGTCTATGACATCGGTGAAATTACGGATGGCAGACGCAATGTCACGCATACTGTCAGTCATGGCTATGCGACATGCTGTCAGCTCCCTCAGACCCTGTCTAGTGTACCGTTCCATACGTGACTGTGCCTGCATGACAGCCCAAAACATAGCTGAGGTTGTAAGACCTCTGTGGGCATGTCTGACAGGGGCAGTACGCCCACGGATGCTCCCACGAGAACCCCTGGACATCTGTCTGTGTGGTACCATCTCAGGGCCATGCCCATGGCTGCTGTGTGGGGAGGCATGTGCCACAGATACCACATTACCCTGGTCAATGCCCACTGTATGCTGTCCATCACCTAGGGACATTGATGACAAAGGGTGTATTGGCAGGATAATTGTGCGCATTGATGGGGTTGACAGCTGTGTACTGTCAATCGGCTGACCAATGATGGACCCTGGCATACCTTCCTGTGCCATTACACAGATGTCATCATTATCAGTACCCATGGCACCTGATTCAGGTTCCCTGCTGCATGACACCAGAGCAGCACCAGAAAATGTGGGAGGGAAAAAGGAAACACAGTTTACAATGTCTACACAATATTACCAGTGATGCACACATCCACACATGCACAGGTCCAGACATGCACACATGCACACATGCACACATGCACACATGCACACGTGCACACATGCACACATGCACACATGCACACACATGCACAGGTGCACAGGTGCACACATGCACACATGCACACATGTGCACGTGCACACATGCACACGCACACATGCCCAGGTGCACACATGCACACATGCACAGGTGCACACATGCACACATGCATGTGCACACATGCACACACACACATGCACAGGTGCACACATGCACACACATGCACAGGTGCACACATGCACACATGCACACGCATGCACAGGTGCACAGGTGCACACATGCACACATGCACACATGTGCACGTGCACACATGCACACAGGCGCACGTTCACACATGCACACATACACACATGCACACGTGCACGTGCACACATGCACACACACATGCACAGGTGCACACATGCACACATGCACAGGTGCACACATGCACACATGCACACATGCACACATGTGCACATGCACACATGCACACATGCACACATGCACAGGTGCACACACATGCACACATGCACACATGCACAGGTGCACACATGCACAGGTGCACACATGCACACATGCACCCATGCACACATGTGCATGTGCACACATGCACACATGTGCACATGCACACATGCACACATGCACACATGTACAGGTGCACACATGCACACATGCACACATGCACAGGTGCACACATGCACAGGTGTACACATGCACACATGCACACATGCACAGGTGCACACATGCACACATGCACATGTACACATGCACACAGTTGCACACAGTTGTACACTACTCAGTATGAGTGATATCAACACACAGACACAGACACACCTGCATGCATACACAGAGCACTACTAAGTGAGCCTAATATTACTATTACTATCAAGACTATTAAAGGTATTGTTAATACACACTCACCAGCATGAATAGGCTGCATTGCTGTTACACCGGGGGGACCTGCAGAAGTGAGGAAATTAATGTCAGTGGGCACAACTGTGCCATTGTTACTGAGTATGATACAGGTCAGTGGTACAACAGTCGCCTTTCACAGGTCAGCTGCTGATATTGAGGATATCACACTTGCACATTAAATACTATGATGACAGCTACAAACCAAGGACACACCTCACACATGCATTAACTACCAGTGTACACAACAGTCAACTATACATATGGCATATTACCTGCACACTCATAGTCTTGCTGCTGCATGGCTCCAGCCTCCATCATAATGCATGTCTGCTGCTGTTGTTGTTGCTGGCAGACTGGAGCCACTACACTCATGAGTAGTCCCTCCAGTCTGGTGAGTGGGGGATGTGTAGCCATCCCACCACCTGTGGCGACCTGTTGCCTGTGGATATCCGACGCACGCTGACAGACATTTCTGATTAAATCACTGCAGTGATGTTGTACCTGCTCATATGTTCTATTATGCGTGCCTATGTCATTTACCCGACGGACCAGGTCTTGCCACAGTGCAGCCCTCTCCTGCTGATTCTGGCTGGTGCGGGAAAAGAGTATTGCATAATTCCGCACCAGGCTCTGGTGTATCTCCTCATCCTCAGCTGCGGAGTAAGCTGGATTTCGCAGGTGAGCCATGTTCCTGAAAAAGAAAATAACCTGATATCAGCAATATATGTCAGCAGAATTTGGCACACATACTACACATGCTACTCGACTGTTATGATACAACATATCTCACATATATAGCATCTGTCTATTGGTGGATACACATGTAAATTGCCAGGTATCAGTGCTAAGCCAGCAACTGTGCAACAGTACCTGGCACACTCCATACGACATACTACCAAACCCCAGCAGTCAGAACACTGATTCAGGTCCAGAGCACCTCCTCACTCTGGGGGTTTGTATCTAGGTACTGTATGGCCTACATCATCAACTACTGTGAGCTGACCACAAACTAATTGCCCTGGATATACATATCCCACCTCCACCACCAGCACAAATGACTATAGTGAATAACATTGCAGATGCAAACTTTACACTTTGTAATAGTGACATGGTATCCTTTCAGCCCACTGGGCCAGTGGAAGACACAACCCACAATGCTGACCCCTACACAAATGCTTTCTACGGACATCTCCGAGAATGCATGGATCATGCAATCCCATATATGACCAAGACACTCTCCACAAAGGGACAGCATCCTGTCTGGTGGACCCCAGCCATAGACAGATTGTATTACAAAAGATGGCAGCTACTGCAAGACAGAGCATAATTTCATAAAGGGAAGGCATGTCTGAGCAGTACTAGTAAGGATCTATTTTCCCTCATACAAACATCCATGTGCAACTTTGAGAGGGAAATCAAAAGGTACACTGCAGATAACCAGAAGGCCTTCTTTAGTTATGTTAGCAACCTGGTCAGAATCCCTCCTCTATGCTCATAGTTAGTACACAACAACAAATAATTCACTGAAACCACAGATATTGACAACATTGTGGCAGACAGGTTCAGTGCAGGTGTCACCCCTCCCTCTCCCCCCAAAATAAGACATAGTTATCCCAGCTGACTGTAACCTCCCTGTCATCACAGATGTCCAGGTGAGAGCCGCCCTCAGGAAAGCAGAATACACAACATGACTTTGACCTAATGGTATCCCCGGTTGCATGCTACATGAACTCTGACAGGAGCTAAACACACATATAGAAGTACTATGTAACACTAGCCTGACTACAGGATATGTACCTGTACACTGGCGCACAGCAGCAGTGGTTCCACTCCACAAAGGAGGCACCTCAACATACCAATACAATACAACACAATACAATACATTACAATACAATACTATACAATATGTTATTGCCCCTGGGACTACAGCAGCATACTGTTCTGCTACTCTGACCATTGTGACACATGTGGTGTGATGGTACCTGCTGCTGTCACACAGTTACACAGGGCGACTCATATGGCATATTACCTATCTGACTAACATTCAGCAGGGGTATGTGTGACATGTACTCATGGGGAGTCTTGCTTCTTAACACTGTGTGGTTTATTGCAGGGTATGTCTTATCTGTGAGTAGAAACCTTTACCTCCACATGTGCTCTCTATTGCAGTGGCATGGATGACACACAGCAGTCATTTAGGTTGTGGATGGTGTGAGGTGTTACTATGGTTGTTGGACATCTGTGTGACTTACGTATGTAAATCCAGGAGTGGTAACCTCTATGTGGGTAGTATGTGTGTACTCTGTGGTGTTGTCAGTCACTGTGCATTGGTAATGTGTTTGAGTGCATTGTCACAGTTCTGTACATGTCATTGTGTCCTTCTCCATATCTGTAGCTGTCATGTGAGGTACATACCATGGCATCCATTATGTGGTGTGGAGGGGTACACTGATCTACATGCCCATAGCTGACACACCATGTCTGCTGACACATACCATGTGCACGTATTCCAGGAATAGCGTGCCACTGTGAATATCATTGGGGGGGGGCTATTGTACACATTTATGACCCTGTTCACCCCTGACACATGCAGTGGTGGGCAGCCAATCACATATCTGGTGGTTACTGGTGTAGGTGATTTGAAATGGGGTATGGTACTCCAGTTTTGACACTGGTGTTCACTCCATGCCTTTGTCACCAGGCACCTGTTGTAATACATCTGTACACATGTGCCTCACTCAGAATATATATACATCTCTCTCTCTCTCTCTCTATATATATATATATATATATGTATATATATATATATATGTATGTATATAGATATATCTATATGTATATATATATATATATATATATATATATATATATATATATATATATATATATATATATATATATATATATATGTCTGTATACATATACACATATATATATTGATGTACATATATTGCTATAGATATGGAGGGGGACACACAGAGGGGGTGAGAGTGACAGAGGGGGTGGGACAGGGGGTGTTGAGGTCGTCATATACAGTCATACCTGTAGATAGTCAGATCAGTCTGTCTATGTATATGTATCTACATATATCTATATCTGTATGTGTGTATTACATATATATGTTTGTACATATTATATCTATCTACATCTGTCTATGTATTCCTACATCTCTCTCTATGTATGTATACATATATGCATATTTTATATATATATATATATATATATATATATATATATATATATACATACATACATACATATTTTGACATACATACATATCCATATGATAAACAGGTATATCAACATGTTTGTCTACCATATTGTATACACACACTAACATACTGCTAAACATACATAACTGTGAAACCTACTTTGTACATTGCACTACAACCTACAGTCAACCTACATTGATATGTGCACATAGATGCTCTCACATACAAATGTATGTACAGCCTTCACTGATAGTTGCTGTATGTCCCCTGCCCTTTGCACATCTTTATATACATATGGATACAGACCAATGACACATATGGAGGGTTCACAGTATGTAGACCTTTATAGTATTACTTTACATTACCTGTGTTTGTCACAGCTGCTTGTGTTGCCATCTGGTTTTGTGTCCTGCTGCTCCACTTGCCAGTTGTCAGCTTTCAGGTGGCTGTTGCTGAACAGTTTTGTTTGTGTCTGTTTAATTTCGTTTTTCTCTGTCTCTGTCTCTGTCTCTGTGTCTCTCTGTGTCTCTCTCTCTGTCTGTCTCTCACTTCCTCCTCAGGGTGCAATGAAAGTATTGCATGTGTGGACTGGGAGTACAGCATACTTTTGTAGGTATCTGCATATGTCCATGTGATGGCCTCTGCACCAATTGTTAGCCAGCATTTGCTAATTGCATGCAGCCAGTTGTGTACTGATTGCAGTTCTCACTGTGATTTCAGAACAGTGCTATAAAAAGGTATGTGAGATAGGCGTAGCCCTTTCAGATTTTAAGGGCAGGGACCATGCTGGTATGCTGTGGACAATGTTCTGTGAGTGTAAAGGTTGGTATCTCTCTCATATTTCCAGCTGTGTTGTAGATTAACATTCCTCCATTCATTTCTCCAGTTTCCTGTACTAACTGTGTATGTACACTGACACCTACGACTACTACTACTGTTAATGTGTGTGCTTTCCTTGCACTTTTGCTTGCACTTTGTTGCTATGGCTTCCATATTTGCCCTTTACAGTCACTACTTGTATGCCTGCTAGGTGTCCTGACTGTAGTGTGCTGCTGTGGCTTTCCTATTTTCCATGTACATTCACATCTTGGAATGCTTGCTATATCTGCTAGGGTGTTACAGCATGCAGTGTGGTCTGGCCATGGTGTGGGCCTTGACATCTATTAGGGTATTTGAGTATGCTGCTGAGCAGGCCCCAGAGACTCTCAGGTGCATCTGTTATCTGCCTCATGGAATGGTACATATCAGTGGGGTACACCCATTAAATTGTCTGGTATGCTGCAGTTGTAACTGTGGGATAGCATGAGCATATGTATTACTACACTTTTTCTGTCATGCAAGTGGTGCATACTTTCAGGACTCCATAGTTACCATTGCATGTGTTGTAACACCTTTCTGCCTACTGTTTGTACATTTCACATGGAGTCTGTGGGGCATCCCTGTAACTCATTCACTGTTGCTATGTCTAGGCTCTTAACTATTCAAATATGGTGGTGTCAGACCTCTCATGTGTACAAATATTTGCAGGTTGTCCACATTTCTGCCTCATATTTTGGTCAATATCTCATGCACAGCTTTTTCTGGCAAATCACTCTGGGCTCAAGTCAGAATATAGTGACAGACATTCAAGTTTCAGACTTCACACCCTTCCAAACATCCCACAAAATGCAGAACCTGTTACTCTCTGAACTGTCTGAGTTTGTTGTAACATTATTTGTAATGTGTCCCTGGTTTTGGCCCTTTGCTCCACATATTTTATTACTTGGTCCGGATGTGTTCCTGTAAGAGGTTGTGGGATATGGGCAGTGATTATCCTGCTGTGAGTATGTGTGTGGCTTGCAAGGTGCTACAGTGACATTATTACCTACTAGCTACCAACTAGCATGGCTGTTTCTGTTCACACACTACTGTTATGGAAATCCACTAGTTTTGACAGTAATTCTACATGACATGCTTTGTGTACTACACATCCTATATTCCCTTTACATTCATTCCTACTATTACGTGATATATTTATTTTAGCACAATGTTCTTGTATAACAGTCATGGCTTCGTGGTAAGTCATGCAGACTACTATTTCCAAGGTCCTGGGTATGGAACTGACAGTGGGATTTTATTTTGCTTTTGAACTGACTACAGGACCTGTCAATCAAAGTGACTAAGGCACTTTTAAGCAGTTGTAACTGGGTTAGCGCTGGTTTTCACGGAGCTCACACATGCGCACTGGCGTTTAGCTCCATGCACACATGCGCACACCTGCTTACAACCGCTTAAACGTGCTTACTCTTGAAAGAAATGAAAATGGGGAGACAGGAAAGTGGTGAAAAAGGGGTTGCAAAGAGGGTAAGACAGTAGGGAAACAAGCTTGGGTTTAGCAGGAGGGATGTAGGTAAGGCCCATAGCTGCCCATTTCTTCATCAGCAACAGCTGTGCATATGTTTGTAATTTGGTGTGACATTTGATACCTTCCACCCCTGAGAGAGGTGTAAGGACAACAATAATACTTGTTGTACAGCCAATTGTAATTGATAGTTTCCATGTCCGGCAGACATATGTGCGGAATGGGCAGCTATGTATGGGGTGTAATTTTTTTGTGGGTACAGAGTGCCCTTCTTTTCAGGTGAGAGTGGTATGTCAGGTGAAGGAAGTCGGTATAGCTGGGGAGGTAGGTTGGGTAGGTCAACAGACAAGACAAACAAGATGCATACAGGGGTGGTGTATGACACGTGTGGGGGGGGTTACACAATTGACGGGGATTGAGGTTTGGATATCCAGAGCCCATGAGCCCACAGATGGCAACAGTGGAACTGATATCCCCACCCATGGGCAGTTGCCACTGTTCTTTCACTGCCCAGGACGGGGCTGTGCTGGGGGCTGTATAGGCCGGGCAACAGGCATGCCCGTAAGTTGTGCCACCTGTGCCTCAAGCTGGCATAGGGGCCCAAGAACAGAGTCCTGGATCTCCCTACGCACCACAGTCCGGACGCTACAGAGGGTGAGTGGTGGTTCTCCTCCGGCCACGCTTGCAGAGGGGGGATGGGCCCCATCCCCTGCAGTGCTTCCACCTGCAGGTGGTACAGGGCCACCGGAGGAGGGTCCAGACTGGGCACTAGTGCCAGGTGCACTTGCCAGCTGAGATGGGAGAGGTGGGTCCGCTGGAACCTGCCTTCCCTGTCGTCCTATGTTTTGCATTATGTCATGACAGTTTGGGTTAGTAACATACAATACCATTCGCAATTAGTTGTAACAGCATGCATTAGTATTCCCATTAACCAAACACCCAGATATTCACACCACTGAACAGCGAGCATAACACATGCATAATTTGAACAGCAATACACAGTCCAACAACATGCAGGGTTGATTGATGGCAACAGGCCATCAGGTTTGGATGTATGAACAGGGCAGATGCATCAACGGACATGCAAATATTTATGACCCAACAGGACAAATGTCCAGGGGTGTTAATTGTGATTGCACATACCAATTTCACGTGGAATGGATTATATGTGGTTATAGGGTGGGGTGAAGAAAATATTATTAACACCTTCGAATAC
The DNA here is from genome assembly GCF_019279795.1 of Protopterus annectens. Lineage (NCBI taxonomy): Eukaryota > Metazoa > Chordata > Ceratodontiformes > Protopteridae > Protopterus > Protopterus annectens. The sequence goes on along the minus strand of NC_056741.1, from coordinate 831,185,943 downwards.
CAATACATATGCTGTACATTTCTAATAGCTACAGATATATACACACTACTGTTCTAACTACAGTTTCCTATATGATAACTACTTCAATTTGGTGATAGGACTGTTACTGCTACATCAATATACATTTTATTGTTATTCATACACGTTCATATCTGGCTTTGTTCAACTACATCATCCTGCTACATTTGCTTTATATAGCTATAGACAACTGTGGATGTTTGATATTTCAGACAATCATACTATCTGCATATTGCAGACTGAGAGCAACATATCCAGATTTTGGGATACACATTCCAGCTGCAGCAACACTTTGGACACATTTTGCAGTTTGGTTCTACTTGTCACATTAATTTCATTCTGTACTGACTGCAGTATACTTTATTCAGGGGTTCTTACTACTTTATTGGTGGATTCATAACTCTTTCTCACACTCTCTCACTTGTTTTCATTTTACTATTCAGGATGGTACTTACTTCTAGGCTTTATTGACATGTTTTACCTGTAGTTATTACAATCCTTTCCAGCAGTCTCACTTCTGTCATGTTTCAGTATTTCAACAGGGATATATTTCACACATGTGATTTGCTCATCTTCTGCAGCTGTACTTTTCAGCCTGCTGCAGGTTGTGTACTATTATATTACAGGTGGGGTATCTTTATTTCAGACTTTATTTCAGACATTTTCATTTTTTTGTTTGGATTACTGACTACAACACACTTTTCTAATCAAGCAATACTTGCAAACACTTTTACACTGTTACTTGCACATTTTATTACTTAGTGACTACACTGCACTCTTTTGCTAACTGTCATACTTTGATATTTCTTTACAGTTACTGGGAGTGGATTACTGACCTGCCTGGTGGTGCAACCGCACCAGCCTATCGCCATAGGCTCTGCGGTTCGCAGAACGGACACCTGCAGCTGTAATATAAATGAAGTAATATTGGAATACACATCTCCGTAATATCAGCTAATTTAATTTCTTACATACATAATTAAATGTAACTTACTCAGTAGTGGGGCATTGGGCATTTGCCGGGCCTCCTGGATCCAAAGGTTCAATTGGTCCTGCTTGCGTCTCTTCAGGTCCGCATGGTGGTGATGGACCTGCTCACCAGTCCTTGGAATCCCTGTGGCACTGGTGAGATCATGAGCCAACCGGTCCCATGCCTCAGCCCTATATGCTCCCCACAGGACCTGGCCCTGCATGAGCTGGGCCTCATGATTGTGGACTAGGAGCGAGACCATGTATCTGGACTCCACAACGCCCCACCTCTGTGCCCGAAAGCAACTACTCTCACCTACACCTGACATTCTGGCTGCAAGTCAGTTCTACAATTGTTTATGCTGTGTATTCCCACCTATGGGGCTTATATATGCTGTTTTTCCCGCACTTTTCTGTGATTGGCCATTTTGGAATTGTATCCACTTCACAAAACCTGCTTTGTCATGCTCAACTTTCTATTCATTCCTATATATTTGCTATTACTGCATTTCTGAGTACAGCTGTCATGGTTTAGTGGTTCAGCACCTTGACTACAGTGCATGGTATCCTGGGTTTGAACCTGGCCACTGCATTTTATACTTTATGACTGTCTAGACAGGCTAGGGGGTGTGTCTGTGTAAAGTCAGTTTTGTTACAGCTTGCTCAATGTTGCCCGTCGGTTAGCTTGTTAGCGCGGTGCACAGCTCCGCGCAAATGGGGTGCACTGGTTCACGCCTCATTTGGCTGTCAGCATGCATATTACGCTCAGCTCAGCTAGGGTCACACAGTTTCAGAGTGTGAAACCACTGCTCAGCTACGAGCACTTATTTTGCACCTGTTAAACCACTGCTCAGCTACGGGCACTCATTTTGCACCTGTTAAACCACTGCTCAGCTACGGGCAGATGCACTCACCTTGTTAAACTGTAGCTCAGCTATAGGCACATCTGGCATTTTCTATTGTTTTGTTACCTCACATTTCTTCAAAATAAATGGACTATTTAATTACATTTTACATAAATTGTGATTTTTATATGTGTACATATTTGTCAGGGACTTGTTTCGTGCTTATTTTACTAAAAAGAAAAATTGATGTTGTGGGGGCTCGAACCATGGATGCCTGCTCTTCAGCCAATGTCTCTACTGCTACGCTATTGCTTTTCGGTTTACTTTGCATATTTAGTTCTTATATGCTTTCTCACTGACTGCTAACTGTGGTTGCGCTACGGGCACGCATAAACGAAGCACTCATGGGCAAACATCTTTACAATTTAAAAAAAATTATAAGATGTTCATTTGTACATTTTATGTTCGTAGTCTGTGGGGGCATGTGTTGTGTTGTGTCTATTCACATTTCCATGGACTCTGTCATGGGTGTTTACTTTGGGCACTTTTACTCTTCTGGGGGCGTGTCCGCTTGCAGGGCTCGGCCTACGGACACGCCCCCTACTGTCTTACACGGACCGTGTTAGCCTTAGGTGTGATTCAGCATGCTCTCATGAATATGCAGAACATGCTGACATCACTCCGTTTAACTGCAGCCTCCGTGTAAGAGTTATAACTCTTACACAGAGGCTTCGTGAATCCTGCCCACTGTTTATGTCACTTCTTTAAAGAGAGTTAGGAGTGTACATATGTGCAACACTTTGCTTGCAACCATTTTTTTAATTATTAAATGTTAGTCTGACTGCTCTAACGAGCAGTGTTGTATTATATGAGAGGGTGAGACATTTTGTTTTAAATTTGGTTCCCGTTTTAGTGACATGGAGAAAACAATGATTGTAGCTTCCTTTTAGGGAGTTATATTCACAAAGCATTCAGTTTATTGAGTTTTGTTTTTGTTGAGATTTTTTTCCCATTGGTAAGGCTTGATTCATCACAGGCATGCTGATCACTTTGTCTAGTTAGCATACAGATTTTAAAGTATTAATTAGTTTCAGTTCTGTAATTAAGATTATCTAGAATAGCTTTTTTCTTGTCACCAAAGTAATTTTTATTTATTCAGCAATTAGGTTACTCATATTTTTATTAGTTTTATGTATTACCCTTCTAAAATCTTGATTTCTAAAATGGAACAGTGTCTGTAGCTGAAAACTCCCCAGTGACTTGACATTTTGTCACACTATATGATCATCTTTAAGTCATGTGATATGATTATTAGAAGGTCTTTTCTTGTTTGCTGACCACACATGCATTTAATACTTTTCCCTTCTTTGAGAGCTTTATGGCAGAATATACTAAGAAGATGCAGTAACACTTTTAAATATAGCAAGTTGCAAACACATGACATCTTGTAGAGCTGGCTTATTTTCCACATTATTTACTTCGACGCTACACAGTTCTGAGTAGATAATATAACCAGGCATAAACTTCTGCTCATATTCTAAAATTTGTTTATTTAATTATTTATTGACATTTGTTAACCAGGTTGGTCCAACTGGGCTTGAGACCCATTTTCAGTGGAGACCTGAGGAGAAAAGCTCCATTCACAAACAGTTTACTGTAAATTTCCATTCACATACAGTTTACAGTAAATAAAAATGTTTGAGACAAAAAGAATTACAAAAAGTTTGTTATACAGCATGTAGAAGAAACAAAGTAGAATGCATGCACAAAGCAATATACTCATAATATATTTACAGAGGAAGTATATATTTACATAGAAATTTTGTCCATCATCATTGATTGACTTTAGTAAGTACTCGCATATATGGGGTACTAGATGAAAGGTGAAAGAATTATTTAGATATGTATACAAATACGTATAAAAATAGATAGATGCAACTTGTAGATGCTAAGGCAAAGTATAAGGATGAAGCTTTTAGTTTCTGTGCAAAATGTCTTCTCAATTGATCACTTGTTCGTATGAAATCAGGTATCCGTTGTCTTCCATAGTACATTTTCTGTAGGTCAAGACTTGTCTAGTTTTAATCTACTGAATTAAAGGCTTCTATAATTAAAATGTAGACTGTTTAACCACTAACCCCCAAACATATGAGCTCAATGTTTATCATTCTCTTTGTGAAAACACGGTCTATTAACCTGATTATTATGTAAGGTGACACCTCTAGAAGTGTTTTTCTGTCATTTGATACAAATATTCCCTTTTTATTCAGCTGTTATTTAACTGTTAGCATTCTATTATTTTCAAAGGGAGTCTGATATTATTGTTTTATTAGAGCAGGGCTGGCTTCTCATTTTACAGCAATAATAAAAGAGAATTTGGTTATTATGGTTTACTTATGCTTATCGATCTTTGTTAGTTAACATAGCTAGAGAAACATTATTCACTATAATATTTTATATGTTATTATTTCAAAATTGAGGAGAGAGATGCCTGCTAAATGAGGGACAATATGTACATCCTTTCATTTGTTTTGATGTCAGACCCTACCTGCAACCATTAGCTATCCTTCTGTTCTCAGCAGTACCCTACCTGTAACCATCAGCCATCCTTCTGTTCCAAGCAGTACCCTACCTGTAACCATCAGCCATCCTTCTTTTCCCAGCAGTACACTACCTGTAACCATCAGCCATCCTTCTTTTCCGAGCAGTACCCTACCTGTGATCATCAGCCATTCTTCTGTTCCCAGCAGTACCCTACCTGTCATCATCAGCCGTCCTTCTGTTCTGTTCCAAGCAGTACCCTACCTGTAACCATCAGCTGGACAGTGCAGTGGTGCAGCGGTAACATTGTCGTCTCGTAGCAAGAGATCCTCCAGTTCGATTCTTGGCTGGAGTGCCTTCTGTGTGGAGTCTGCATGTTCTCCCTGCATTCGTGCAGGTTTCCTCCCACATTACAAAGACATGTATCTGGAGCGTTTTTTCCTGCCTCTGCTGAAAACTGGCTTTGTTCCAAGTCAGACTTTCCCTGTTAACAAATGTTAAATAAATAATCTGTCTGTTTCCAGCAGTACCCTATCTGTAACCATCAGCCATCCTTCTGTTCCCAGCAGTACCCTCCCTGTAACCATCAGCCATCCTTCTGTTCCAAGCAGTACCCTACCTGTAACCATCAGCCATCCTTCTGTTCCCAGCAATACCCTACCTGTAACCATCAGCCATCCTTCCATTCCCAGCAGTACCTTACCTGTAACCATCAGCCATTATTCTGTTCCCAGCAATGCCCTACTTGCAACCATCAGCCATCCTTCTGTTCCCAGCAGTCTGTTTTCTAATACCTAGGTTATGTTGTTCTTCTATGCATTCAACTGGTATGCTATATCTCACAAATTACTCAGATCTTTATTTAAACTTTTAATTTACAAATTTAATATCCACTATCATTGCTTTAGGGCTTATAGATTCATAGGTTCATACTAGGCTATCTGCCCTAGGGCATTTATAAGCCTAGCCAGAGTGTGTATGGCTTTTGCCACCCATTTTAAATGAATTTTGCTATGCCCTTTTTCGAGGTTAGTATACTGTGCCTCTGTCTAACAGTGACACAGAAGTGATACCCGGGGTAAACCTACAATCTCCCATCCACTCATCGAGATTCCTCTTGAAGAGAGTCAATGAGGGACTCTGCTTAACCTGGACTGGGATTTTATTCCAGAGTGAAGGGAGCCTCTGGGTTATGAATCTGTCCCTCCAGCATGTCCTATTTACTTCAGTGCTGAGGTTCAAGTCTCTCGAGCACGTAGCTCAATGGGATTTGGATTTTCTGAGGTGCAGCATGTCCATTAATTCCGGGTTGGACATGGCTTTATACGGCAGGCACAGATCGCCTCTGAGCAGGCGGTATGCCACTGAGTAGAGCTGGAGTATCTTTAAGCGGGCAGCATATGGCATCTGTTTGAGCCCTTTGATCCTCTTGATGAGGTACTTTTGGGGTCTTTCCAGTTGCTGCAGGTGTCTGGTAAGGTACATCCCAAAAGGGGCATTGTACTCAATTATGGGCCTGATGAGGGATGAGTAAAGAGGCACGATGACCTCCCCTGATCTAGATGTGAATCCCTTCATGATTAGGTGGGCTATATAAAATGTTTTTCTAACCACTTTGGCCACGTGGTCCCTAATTACTTCTTCCGTACTTAATGGATTACCACCTATGTGGTAATTTGTGGGCACTTCGTTTTTGCCAAAGGGGATGACTATACACTTTTTGGCGTTTAGCTTGAGGCCATGGCTCTGGCACCAGTTGTCTGTTTCTATGAGGCCCTTTGGTAGGATGCTTGTGTCGGCTGGAGAGTCGATTATGGCACCTAGTTTGCAGTCATCTGCGAACTTGGTCAGCCACAGTCCTTCCGTGTTGGCCTGTACCTCTGAGAAATATATACCGAACAAGAGAGGTCCCAGTACTAAGCCTTGTGGGATGCCACTTGTAACTGGTTTGGAGTCTGACATGGCTCCAGCAATTCTAACCATGTGGGTTCTGTCCTTGAGCCAGTTTGCAACCCATCTAGTGACATAGAGGGTTATATTTAAGCTGGTGAGCTTATCTATAATGCCCGAGTGGGGTATTGTATCAAAGGCTTTTGTGAGGTCCAGGTAGGCTGTGTGGACCACCTTCCCCTCGTCAATGGCCTTGGTGACTGTTTCAAAGAAATCGACCATGTTTAAGAGGCAGGATCTGCCCTTAACAAAGCCTAATTTGGTAGGATCCAGTGTCTGTAGGTCCCCAATATCTTTATTTATGAGGTCCATGATGATCTTTTCCATAGCTTTGCAGACCAAGCTAGTCAGGCTTATGGGGCGATAGTTTCCAGGATCCGTTGAGGCACCACCTTTGTGGAGAGGGACCACTGTTGCTGTATGACACTCTTTGGGTACATATCCTGTAGTAAGGATGAGATTGAACAGTAGTTTTATGTTTGGGTTTATCTCTTCTTGGAGTTCATGTAGGACGCAGCCTGGGACGCTGTCTGGTCCCATTGATGCTGTGTTTTTTGCTTTGGAGAGGGTGGCTCTTACCTGAGCATCTGAGATGTCAGGGGGGCAGCACTCTGCTGGGATAGATATTTGCCCTTTTGGTGGGGGGGGAGTTTGCGCTGAACCTGTCAGCTAGGATGTTGGCAATGTCTGTGGGTTTGGTGTATTTTTTGTCATTTTGGACTAATTCTGAGCATATCTGGGAATTCCCACCAAGGTTCCTAACATAACTAAAGAAAGCCTTGTGATTATCCTTAGCATCCTGTGCAATTTTTCTCTTGAAGCTGGCCTTAGACAATTTTATGAGTGCCCATAGTTTTTTGCTAATACTGATCAGAGATGCCTTCCCTTTTTAGGATTTTGCTCTATCATGTAGTAGCTTCCTCCTTCTATTGTATAGTTTGTTTATGGCTGGGGTCCACCAGACAGGATGCCTGCCTTTGGAGGATTGAGTCTTGGTTTTATTTGGGATTGCATGATCCATGCATTCCTGAAGGTGTTCATAGAATGCGTTTATAAAGGATTCTGCGGTCTGGGCCATATTTTCCACAGGCCCGGGGGCTTTGAAGGATTCCACCTCAGTTTTGAGGAGTGTGAAATTTGCTTTTGAGAAGTTTTTCACTGTGGTTTTCTGGGCAGGGTGTGGGGTCGGGATGTGAATATCCAGTGAAATTAGTTTATGGTCTGATCTTACTAGTGAGGGATACACTTCTGGTCTGGAGCATAGAGCCCCCATGTTGGTGATGATCAGGTCCAGTATGTTTTCCCCTCTTGTGGGAGTGGTAACAAGTTGTTCCAAAGTATTTGAGTTTATAAATTCTAGGAACCTTTGGGCTAGGGTGTTGGAGCTAGAGTAATGCTCCCAGTCTATGTTTGGGTAGTTGAAGTCGCCCAATATAATGGTGTTTGGTGAGACCTTCATATTTTCCAGTGTTCTCAGGAAGGCAGAGTGGGGTTCCTGGGATTGGGAGGGTGGTCTGTAGCAGGCTATAAACTGGAAGGCAGTTTTACCCACTGTTAGTTGCTCATGGATAGTTTCTGATGCTTCGTGCTGTGCCACCAACCTGGAGATGTGGGTATCTTTGACGAATATTGATACACCCCCTCCTTTTGTGGTTCGGTCCAAGTTTTGGGGCGGAAAAGCATGGTCTGAAGTATAACCTGGTAGTGCTGGGGTGCTCTCAGGAGCCTTGAACCAGGTTTCTGTTGCTGCACAGATATCGATGTTCTCCATGCTAAGGAGAGTTTCGAGTGCGTGCATATTATATTGGGCATTTTGCATCCACTGTATTTCCGCTGTACTTGAGAGAGGCCATATCATATATATTGCTTTACAAAATTAGTGAGTAATCTTTTTTATGTATATCATATCTTGGTAAAAATTAAAAGTTATTTTGTTGGCTGTCTGTATGATTGATTATACTGTTGAATGTCTGCTTTTGAATGGTCATTCAGATCTTGTCTCATGGGATTGATTGTCCCTTCAAGTATACAGAATTCAGATATCGGTCTGAAATGTTGCAGACTGGATGAATGGTGTGGGTCCAACTAAGTTTGGATTGAAGTGCCTATACCTGGGACCATAAAACAACACATGGCCACTGAGGGAAGATACATTTTGTTAGTCATTTGTTTGTGTTTCTGAATGGAGTGGCCATGATACATGTTTTGCATATGCATTGGTTATGCACATGTTACTGGGTGCTGCCATCAGTACTTGTACTGATACTTACTAATGGGGAAAAAGTAAGCTACAAGTAAAGAAATGTTTCCATCATGGATCTCTCCATGCTTATTAGTGTGCTGTTCTGTCACAAGTGAACATTTTGGTAACAGAGTTCTAGTACTAAACATTTTTCACTGACTTGCAGAAATTGGTGGCAGACATTTGCTACTGCTAAGGAAACTACAAGTGTATGACAGAAATGAGAGGGTGGAAGGAACCTCACTGTTGCTTATAAAACAGGAGAATTGCAGTATATCAAGCCCCTTTATGTTGATTTTGAGCTCTGGTACAGAGCTTCATGGGTTGGACTACAAGGGGAATCAAAAATGATTTGATTGTGCTGCTTTAAAGCAAATTTTCTAGATAATCAAAGATTTCTGCACTTTGTGAGTTTTTTAATGATTGTTAAATAGCAAAATTACATTATTTTTGATAATTAGATATTGCTGCTTTGTTGTTCTGTATTAATTGCAGGTCTTGTCCAAGAGTTGGCTAGATGGCCAGTTTTGATATTTTATTCATGAGATATCATTTTTGCAGTTTATTGTGGGATTTATTGTTATGTCCATAACTTTTCTTAGCTAGTAGTTACATGTACACTGAAGTTCGGTGGATATCTTGACTCAAATATTTCTAGTTTATTTCTGGTAGCATGATAGAAAGTATCTGTTTATGACTACATACAGAATATATTCATATATGCTTTTATCAGAATAGGGCAGGAGGTACCTACTGAACAGCTGCAGGATTATGTGGTAGTTACCTGAGTCCTGAGCAGGATTATGCAGTAGTTACCTGAGTCCTGTGCAGGATTATATGGTAGTTACCTGAGTCTTGAGCAGGATTTTGTGGTAGTTACCTGAGTCCTGAGCCTATACATTGAAGTTACGAGGGCTGCAGGCTGAGCGATAGGGGATAGAGAGGACCATAGCTATTTGTGGAGGTGGTAAAGGCTGACTAGTTTTTAAGGGTAGACATCAGTCATTTCTACTGGTTTGTTGTGCACTTTTGTTGTTTATAATTTGGTTGTTTGCATAGGTGTGTTGCATCCTTTTTTCAGTTGTGGGTGCTTGGGTGCTGATTGTGTTTGTTTACATACATGACTCTAGGTTGCTGTTTCTTTTATTGAGTGGTATTGAAATGAGGGAGTTGAGGAGATTGAGGAGTATGGTCTATGGTTAGTGTTACTTGGCACAGAAATTGGATCACAATATTACAAATATCTGTTGGATGTTACCAGTGTCCATGGTGGTCTGTGGTCAAATTGCATTGGAAATTCATGAGTGTGTGTCAATTAGTGGTTTGTTGTGACTAGAGGATAGTAACTTTGACACACACTGACAAATGTAGTATATGGCTGCAACTTGGTTATTGGTGACCTGTGGTTTATTTATAAGTTGCCTTTGATTCTGTATTCTCTGGCCTCATTGCTGTAAATACAGCACATGGTTTGGTTTTGGAGCTGCCTTTGTTTCCAGTAATATTAATTTAGTTTTTCTGCTTACATAGGTTTTAGTGGGACTTGTCTTGTGTGACACACATTTGGTCTGCAGCTATGCTGGTTACACCTGTGGTTTTTGTACTGCAGTTGTTATGTTTACAGCTCTGTGAGCAGGGCTGTACTTATTTAATTGCATTTATTCTTAGCTCACTTTCATTCTTTCTGCCTGTTGAGCTTCAAGGTATTTTTTTATAAAGCTTAAACTGACTAACTCCGTGTACACCTGACTGAGTACTGACAGCCAGATTGTTAAAATAAGTACTGATTGATGTATGGAGGCTATTTCCATATCCTTTGGTCCTGTTAGACCACTTCCGGAAGCCTTGCCTGGATTAGACTTCAGTAACCTTCTGTTCTGCTTTTTGTTTATTATTTATTTTTATTGCAGTCCAAATATATACATACCATAGCCACAACTAAGAAGTACAATAATGAAATAACAAGAGGAACCATACAGAGTCAATATATAACCACAGTCACTGTGGGCTAATATCTACAGTTATACTGTAATAAACTTACGTTTCATTTCTGCTAATAGGCTGCATGAATAAGTTTTCTTCCAAAGCAATAAAAAAAAACAAGAAAACAACAAGGAGAAGCACAGAGAACTAATCACTTCACACAAATTTATTGTACCCATATTAAGCTATTTTGTCCAACGTATTAGGAGAATAATGCGTACTAAACAACGTATGCTTATGTAAAGATCAAAAACTTCCTGACTGGATAATTAACTGACTTACAGATTCAAACCATAACTACTTAATAGTAAGTATATAATATATACATATATGTAAGGTTAAAAAGTTGTGTGAATACTCCATAATACAAGAATCTAAAAATGTAAACAATTAATTTAATACAAAGTTTGTAAACATAAAAACATGACAAAAAGGTTAAAATGTACAGTTAAAGTGCAAACGCTGCTTTTAATTTTAAAATGCTGCTAGTACAGACTGTTTCATTTAATCCTGGATAAACAGTGGAATTTGTTCTAAGCTGCCACTTCAATTCATTGAATTCTAAAAAGTCATCAAATGGTCCACCTCTCTGCCCTAGGTCAACATGATTAATAATTACAAATTTGAATAAACGACTCTCATGTTCAGCGATGTGTTTAAATAATGCATTCCTCAGATCTTTCTTCTGAATATCGTAATAATGTTGGGAGATTCTTGCCCTTAAGCTATGCCTTGTTTTTCCTATGGAGAAGCATAAACAGGTTTGACACTTAGCTGGACAGACAACACCTTTGCTGCCACAATAATACTTTTTAGATATTTTGATCACCCCAAAATTGTTGAGGAGCAAACTGCCTACTTCTAAAATGCATTTACATTGAGAGCAATGGTCACATTTTGTCATCATACCATCATATTGAGGATGTTTATCACTTTCAAGTAAAGTTTTCAAACAAATATCTTTTTTGTACACAATAAGTAGGACCGCTCCCATTTTTTTGGTGTGTTCTGTGTCTATCCTAAAAAACCTCCATTTTTTTTCTATGATGGATCAAATATCAAAAATTTGCTGTTGAAGTATAAAATAAGTGCTTTATAAAATTGATTTCTTTCCACATCACCATTTCCCTGAGTTGGAACAAGTGCCTCCCCCTTTGCAGTACCTAAGAGTGAGGTAAAGTGCCGTGCAGTTCTTTTAGTTTGAACTTCTATAAAAATATTTTTAAGAGACAGATCAGGATAACCTCTCCTCTCTAATACACATTTCAATGTCCTATACTTATCTTGAAATTTCGAGTTGTTAGACACCATGTGGGCTAATATAGCAATAACCCACGCCTGGGTGTGGGTAATGCGGGATTTACCCATGGTTGGCATGGTTTGGTCCCGAGGGCGAAGCCCGAGGGACCAAACAAAGACAACCATGGGTAAATTCCACATTACCCACACCCAGAAGTGGGTTATTGCTATTATACTATGACATTATTTAAGAAAAGAAATAATTACTTTTCTTAAATAATGACATTGTATAATGCCTCTTTGCTGCCCTTCCGCAGCTGTCTGGTATCCATGGCAGTTCTGATGTACTGCGCATGCCTACGCAGTACATCAGAGCTGTGGCCAAAAGCAACAGAGAAAGCAAGATCTCCATTGCGTTTTACTGTTTCGCTATGTTAAATGGGTTTAACATAGCGAGACAGCTTTAAAATAAGCAACGGAGATCTCCGTTGCTTATTTTAAAGCTGTCTCACTATGTTAAACCCATTTAACATAGCGATACAGGTTTAAAAAAAACAACGGAGAAAGCAAGATCTCCGTTGCTTTTTACACACTGTGTCGCTATGTTAAAGCAGTTTAACATAGCGAGACAGCTTTAAAAAAAGCAACGGAGATCTCCGTTACTTTTTTTAAACCTGCGTCGCTATGTTAAACGCTTTTAACATAGCGAGACAGTGTTTTAAAAGAGACTTATACTAATGGAAAAAGTCCGGGCGACCGGACCTTTTTCCATTAGTATAAGTCGATTTACAATGTGCACGCTGGCTAATCAGCGTGCACGTTTTGGAATATTAATGTGGGGTCATGGTATAATTGGATACATTGTCCTTTAACCAAAGATTTCTTTTGGTAAATAGGGTGCTAGCTGTCAAAGTATAGTAGAGAGTTAGTGGGCTTTCTATAGACTGTAAATTCAAATTGCTTGTTCTTTTTATTCTTGAAAATTGTGACATCTAAGTAATTGACATGGTTAGCCTGGGAGGCCATAGTAAATTTCAGAAAGGTGGCAGTAGTATGTATTTCTAATAACTGATCATATTGATCTAGGGCAGAGAGGTGGACCATTTGATGACTTTTTAGAATTCAACGAATTGAAGTGGCAGCTTAGAACAAATGCCACTGTTTATCCGGAATTAAACAGTTTCTATTAGCAGTATTTTAAAATTAAAAGCAGCATTTGCACTTAATAACTGTACATTTTAACTATTTTGTCATGTTTTTCTGTCTACAAACTTTGTATTAAATTGTTTATGTTTTTAAATTCTTGTATTATGGAGTATTCGCACAACATTTTAACCTTACATATATGTATATATTATGTACTTGCTATTAAGTAGTTGCCATTTGAATTTGTAAGTCAGTTAATTATCCATTCAGGAAGTTTTTAATCATTATATAAGCACACTTTGTTTAGTACTCATTATTTTGATGAGAGCGCTTAATCTGGATACAATACATTTGTGTGAAGTGATCAGTTCTCTGTGCTTCTTCTTTTACCAGTTTTTGTTCATGTATTCATTAAGGAAAGAGAAAAACCTTATTACAGGCAACAACCTTCCAGGATTAGAACTAGCACAATCCAACACACTGCATTCTAAAATTTTCTTAGTTTGTTTTCTAATATGTTTGGAATTCTGTATTTGAAAGCATCCTTACCTTCTTCCAAAATTAAGTGATAAGTAATCCAACTATGAAAGAGTAAGTAATCCTGAAATTCCTAAGCACTGGCATGAGGGCTTGAAAGTCTTTGGACTGCATCAATAACCAGTTTAATATTGATAAATGAACTTGCATTCCATAATTTGTTAATGTATTTTTGCAGAATGCTTCTAAAGAGAAAGTACTACCGTGCACACCGAAAAGTTATAATAACTATCTGCTGGTGGGTATTGACATCCATCAGATTTTGCAGAATAGGTAAAATCTATTTTTGCACTTTTGACAGGTGTTCAGTACTTATCAAAGAGCAATTAAAACTGATGTTCAAACAAAAACGGGAACAGAGACAGAAATTTCAGTGAGGCAAAACGTGAACTTAAAATCTTTCAAAGTGGAACTGAAGTAATGACTTGAACATTTATGGCTTTGCTGCTGTACCAGCCTTGGCTAAGGCTATCCCGTCCAAACCTAAGTCTATATTTCTGTACCTGCCACACCATAATCTGCACAGGGTCTATATTACTTACTCAAACTGTCAGAATGTTGAGTACCCTTCCATTGACACCTAAGTGTCGAACGTCCTCTTCATTGAACGGCCACATCATTGATTTCTTTCCAAGGGAAAGAAATCAGTTGGCTGTTGTTTGAAATCTGCCTTTTTCCCCGCTGTAGTGTGATCTCGGTGTTAGTATATTTAGTTGGGGGTGTGTGGGGGGCATAGCCCCCCCACTTCATAGTGTTTGTTAAATTGTGTTATGTGTATTTGGCCTACCGATTTCTTTCTCTTGGAAAAAAATTGATGATGTGGCCATTCGATGATGAGGACGTTCGACACTTAGGTGTCGATGGAAGGGTTCTTGACATTCTGACAGTTCGAGTAAGTAATATAGACCCTCTGCACATGTAGCTAAACCTACATGCTTATTATTTTCACCCCTTCTGTAGCTTATGGATTGTGTCCTGTCAAGGATACAGTAATTGGCCAGCTTATAAAAGCTTTCATCCCCTCTCATGCAGTAACTATTGCTGCTTACAGGCCAATCCCTTTTTGGATGGAGCTATATAAACAACCACAATGATTAAAAATCATCAGTACTTTCTTGCTACCTTTTGCAGATACATCACTGAGTTCTTCAGGATCAGCAGTTGTCCTAAATCTTTCTGTCAGGCAGATAAGCCCCCTTTGGGGAACCCTTCCACACTATTTTTATTATATCTGTATTTTCTATTTTTTGACTATTTTCTATCAGAATTATGGTATATCATGATAAACATTTTGGCTTTTTAGGAATGTCAGTCGGATGTTCCTCGAATAACGCATTAGTTATTGAGGAATTGCTTTCTAGTAACATGGTGGGTGTTTAAGCTATTGGGGTTTATTTTCACCTAATTTTTGCTGGATACATATTTTTTATTTTCTAAAAAAGAAAATATTTGAGGGAAAAAAGTGTTTTTCTATGTGGACTATTTTAGTACAGTACATGACAAACTTTGGTGAATTTTGCTGCTAATTGTTTACTGGGAAAGTGACTTGCTTTTGTTTACTGAAGTGGTTTGCACACTGCACATGTAACTGTGTGGAGAAATTTTAAACTTTTGAAAGACTGTGTGCTGCTTAGGTGAACTAAGTGATAACTTACCTTCCGACCAACACCTGCTACTGCATCTTACCAGGATCAGATGCTTCCCTGGGTACAGCATCTACACTTACCATGGTCTTACTGCTCCTTCCTCCAACATACCTAGAAATAGAAAGCACATGTATGGCTCTGCTGCTGTACTAGCAGGGCTCAGTCAGTGTTAATGGTAGGTGACTCTGCTATTGCTGTTGAAGGATCTTCAGACCACTTACTGGTTTCCTCGACTCCTTCTGGTGTAGCCTTGCTGAAAAAGGGTTTCATGCCCAGATGGACTTTCCTAGTAAACAAATGTAGCAAATAAATATCTGCATAAAAGTCTATTGATGGTTCTATCATTTCTAATATAGCAGTGATGGAAGACTTCTTTATTTCCAGTAAAGAATGAGTTTGAACTGTAGATAAGATAGCATGCCTAATTCAGAAATATTTCTATTGATCTATAGTTGTGAGAGTATAGGTGCCACAAAAAAAATTAAATATAACCAAAGTAGTTCCTCTGTCAAATTCAAATAATTATGAGAATGAGCATACCCCTTTCACACACCATTCCACCCAGTTCTTGGGGTGATCACTTATCCTAAAAGTTTCATTTCCTCAGACAGGTATCTCAGGAGTACGTAAGACGTATTTGCCACAACTTGCTAGTTCACCCCTTATGAATTAGCTGAGGAGATCTTAGCTTCTTCCATATAGTATAGGAAATGCATGTCCTTCTACATACATGTGTATGTCTATGTGTATATGTACACGCATATACACACATACACACACGCGCATATATATATATATATATATATATATATATATATATATATATATATATATATATATATATATATATATATATATATATGTATGTGGGTATACATGTAAGAAGTTATTTTCTGTATACATGTAAGAAGTTATTTTCTTACATGTGCATCATATACATATATATATATATATATATATATATATATATATATATGGGTCTACTTCGACCCATCGAAAAAGCACTTTAATGAATTGCGGATAAATGAGCCCAGTTCAGTAAAAGTGCATTTACACAAAAATGCACTTTCACAAAAAACACTTCACCGAACAAAAAAGCAAAACACAGCAAACACAATTTTGCAAGGGGGGCAAGCCCCATTACACCCCCCATGATCTCTGCTACTTATATCTATTTACTCTGAGATCACACTACAGTGGGGAAAAGAGAATATTCCCTTATCTTCACTGACTTCAATCTATAACAGAAAGCTATCTAAGCATTAAAGGTTTCCCTCCCATACACCACGTAACAATTAATGCAACTGCACCACCACAGGATCCTGGAACCAGCGAACACTCTTCTGTGATGTGTTTTTCACCAAAGTGCATTTTCTTGTAAATTTACTTTCACTGAACTAGACACATTTATCTGCAATTCATTAAAGTGAGTTTTTGATGGGCCAAAGTGCACCCATATATATTATATATTATATATATATATATATATATATATATATATATATATATATATATATATATATATATATATATTAGTTTAGTTATGTCACTTCAACATTTTGCTTTGAGGAGGAAGGCTCTGGTGAGAAATAACTAGACATTCAATATGAGATTTTTATTGTAAGTAAAATTTTAATTTCCTTGTTTCCTCACGTTTAAAACTTTATTAAATATTTTTATTGTATTATAATTAATATATATATATATATATATATATATATATATATATATATATATATATATATATATATATATTACTTTTATTTACTGGTTTGAGTTTGTGTTTTTTTAGGCAGTTTTTTTAACATTCTTTATATCTATTAGTTTCATGTACTGTTGATACTGTCACTGATATAGAATGGAGAATAACATTAACAATTTTATAGTATTATAGTTTTTGTAAAAATGTATCTATAAGCTTTTTTCTCTTGTCCTTGCTAGTTTTCTTACTTTTAGTTCCTATAGTGCATTTAATTTTCAATGTGAGTACAAATTTCTATTTTAATTTTTCAAAGGGAAACAAAACATTAAATTTTCCTGAACTGTCAATCATCAGAGCAAAATGAATGCCTCTTATTCAAAGAAAA
Source organism: Protopterus annectens (assembly GCF_019279795.1). Lineage (NCBI taxonomy): Eukaryota > Metazoa > Chordata > Ceratodontiformes > Protopteridae > Protopterus > Protopterus annectens. The sequence continues at coordinate 831,168,740 of NC_056741.1, read as the reverse complement.
TAGGACAAAAATATTTCAAATGTGACTTGTACTGTTTACAATGAATGTATGTAAATTTAAACTTTTCATGCTCAACTTATGCCACAGAGGACAGCCCTTGACTGTCACCTATAAAAAAAGATATCCTGTCATTCATTAATTTTTTGTCCCCCTCCCCCAACCAGCCAATCATCTGGCTGGTCACTGTGGCTCTGCCCATTCAGTCATTTCCTAACTGGTTAAGAGATTATTATAGCATGACTGTCATTTAGGTGGCCATCAGCAGATATTTTATGCCCACATTTTCCTTGCAAATGCTTGCAACGGTTCAAGTGGCAGGCATGTCCTGGGGCAATACAAGGGTACTCCACACACTTTTGCAAAAGATAATACCTTAACAGCCCCCCTCCCCAAGAGCAGATGCATTCATCCATCTCCAGTCTGCAGTGAAGGTGTTATGCAGAGTGCGTATCCCAGTGCCCCTAGCCCTCTCTCAAATGGGACAGTTGAACAGACTATGACTTGTTACTCCTTTCCTCCTCCAGCATGTTACTCCAGGTTCCAGATAACTAATCAAACTCTGATCTAATGGGTTATATTCAGGACTTTGTATCTGTGAACTGGAACTGTCCCCTGTTATTGGATCCTGAATGCCTTTGAATTAGCTGTCCTTCATATCAGCAGACAATAAGACATCCATGCAACAGCCTTTTAAATGAATTCTGCTTTTGAACAAGCTGTTCCCCTTGTCATATGTACACTCTTTCTCAATATAATCAAATATGAGGTCACTGTAAATCAGGAAAGGTTTTGTTTCTTTTTAGTGAATGCCTTAATATCCATATAAGTCAACTGAATATGTGATTGATTACCTGAAAAAAGATAAATAATGTTTGCCTAATCTACTACAAATTAATCCAGTTACTCGATATGTTTATGGAGTTATAAATGTACTTATTTTTGTACAAGTGACAGTAATAGAAATAAAGGTGTTCTCATCTACAAGTCTTTTTCTTATAACAGATGTGTTTTGGAGAGATGATTAACACTGAGCATGTATCAGTGAGCTTTTTTCTGAACACCAAGCTTGTAAAGATACCCAGAAACTGCCCAACTCTGTAATTTGTAACTGACTTGAAGTAATATTTTGCTACTGCTTTCCATTGTTAGGGGAGATTGGTAATTCATTTATTTTCAGAAAGAAATACATTTCAGCAATACATATTTTATCTGTTGACCTCACAAATTTGAGTAAAGAAAACCTTTAAAGACAAGCTGTGGGATTTAGAAAAAAATCTTACCATGGGTATTAAGCACTGCAGCTAAAACAGGTTGTTTCCATAATTGCAGAAAACGTGATTCAGAGATATGTTAACATCAGTGAGGTAAGACGTCATTATCATATAATTTGCATGTCACTGAATCATTGGTAATTACCATAACTGATTATCAGCACCCTCCTGCAGTAAGCACCACTGGTGTTCCATGAATTGCATTGGCACAGGCACCCCTCTCAGTCATTCTCACTCACACACACATGTACACTTTCAAACACACATGCATGCATCTTGCTTGTCCCTGAGATGACAGAATGTCCCTGATGTATCCTCTTTATTACAACCTTGTGTCTCATAAATCACAGATGATTATAGTCATTTAGTGATTCCAGACATTAGAGTCTCAATCTTCTTATTGTTTAGAATCTGCACTGTGATGCTAAACCTGTTGTGTATTAACTTTTCCAGTGACTCTGACTAATATTCTATTAGTTAAATCCCACAAATCCCACCAAGTACTACAACAAGCTACACAGTCCCGTTCACATAATAAACTCCAGAATTAACAGTATCAAGACAAATGTCATGTTCTTCAAAACAAAGACACGTGCAGCACTTCCTCTTATAATCCTAACAGACCTTCAAAAAGTACTACACCAAATGTGAGGCAACAAAATATCATAGTATAGCATGTGACCCCCTACAATCTCAATATTTATAGAGAGTACATAACCAACAAAGTCTTAACACAACTAAAATTATATTATAGTATCTCACACCTTTTCTCACTTTAATTTCTCCATGTGTTTTGAGTTTCTAATACCATGACAGGGAATGTACCCCATTCCTAAGTCAAGGAATGATTAAAGTTCATTAAATTAGTATTGTTTTAATCTTAGATGTTTGCCAAAACTGCTCTTCACAGCACCCATGTACCCAATATTGACTCCTGCAAATCATATGGAGTTACATGTATCAATAGCATATCTAAATATGACTGTAAATTCTTTTTTTTTTTTTTTTTTTTTTATTGCTCCTACTACTATTGCAACTGTCTGTGTATCCTTCTTCCACATTGCCCTCATTGATGCCTGCAAATCCTGATGTTTTATGACTTTGTGTCTCTCTGTATATAAGATACTGTAATCACTGGGTGCAGCAATTTCAGTGATCAATGCTACTTTTGTCTTCTTTTCATGGACTACTATATCTGTTTTTCTCACAGTTTTTTGAACTGTTGGTAATGGGTAATCCCATGTGATATAAACTTTATCATTTAAAGCTGGCAAATTGGTACAACTGAGTAGCCGAAAAGTGTGTATTGTTTTACTCTGCACTACTGCTGTTGTCTGAATCCAACTATTACCTAATGTGATTTATTTTAATTCAGTTCTACTAATAATTGTTGATCCTTACTGCTCTAGGGATACTGTGTTATTTACTATTTAAATCCAACTCATCTCTCATTTTTTCTCTTGTTCTTCAGCTTTCACCCTGACTTTCCCCTTGTGATTTTGCTTGAGTGGACACCTACACCTAAACTAACATTTTACAATCTCAGCCAATTGCTCTAAGCAATTTCAACAAACCCTGCGGCCTCTACCAAGCTTCCAATAGAGGAATCCAAGGAAGTATGTGTATTTGCTGCCTAGCCTTGTAATACCATAGTCTGTAAGCCCTGCTAGGTGTTTAGTTTGCTCCCTGCCAGGAAAGCCAGCAGCCTAACCCCTCTTATTCTCCTATCCCCATTCTTCCCCCTTACCTAGTCCCCTGACTTCTCTCGCTCCCTTCTCCCTTCAGTCCAACCCAGACCTGGGTTAGCCCTGGTGTACTTAGGTGCAATTCTGCATTTGTCCACTAGATGGCACCCTCTCTCTATTAATATCCACTTCTACTCAGATACTCTAACTTACTCTTTAAACTATAATTTTTCTTTATTCTCTTTCTCTCTGTTAACTCTAACTTCTCTTTTTTCTCTCTCTCTCTTATTTTATTTTAGTCCATTCCAGCCCACTAATCCTAGGCCACCTCCACTTACCTTTCTGCTATTGACAATCACCTCAACTTTGACACACATATTAATAGTACAATAAAAACAGTCAACAAGAAACTTGGATCCCTCTATAGAATCAAACCCTTTCTTACTCCAACAGCCAGGACTGCTATAGCCAGAACTCATCTCATTTCTACTCTACTCTATGCCTCACCCATCTATACAAACCTTTCTAAAACCAACATACACAAGCTGACTGTATCCTATAATAATATTGCCAGATTTGCTGCTGCCTCTCCTTTCTGAACTCACCACTGTCTAAATCTTACACAACTCGATTGGTTAGAATTTTTGCAGCATCTTCATTTTTCACAGCTTACTATTGCCCATAAAAGAATGTATCAACCCTCTAATACTCCTATACTCTCAAGCCTACTCAACCTCTACCATAATCCTAAAAGCTTACGCTCTGCTAATAAACTACTCTTTAACACCAGCAGAGCTAACAATGTAGCAGGTGACTCCCTATTCTGTAACACCGTTGGTAAGCTATGGAATCTTCTACCCACTGAACTTACTACTCTCTGCTCTCATAAACTTTTCAAAAAGAAGCTCAAGCTTCATCTCAAGAAACACTGGTTATGTTCCTGTATTATCCCTGACTAACTGCTGTTTCTTCTCCCTACAACCACCTGCATCAGCTACCCTTCCCTTCTAAAGCTGCTTACTATGAATCCTGTGACTGAATTCTTCATAATTACTTCTTTATTATCTTCTTTGTTTAACTGCTTTACCATCATATACTTTGTATATATTCTTCTGTAGACATTTTCATGACCATATTTTAAATGTGTTTTTTTTTCTAGTATTCTGTAGACTTTTTTTTATGACCATACTTAAATGTTTTTTATTATATATTGTTTTTATTCTATTTTTGGTCTACCATATGTTGTCTATTGTATTATTCATATTGTTTTGCACATGGTGCTTTTCTCCCTGGGCCTCTACTGAAAATGGACATATATCCAGCTAGACCAGCCCGGTCAACAAATGTAAAATAAATAAAATAAATAAAATTCAACTTTCCACTGATAGGTTTTCGATCCTCTCCTGATCACTTTGGTTCTTCCCGCTCCGTTCGCCCTTCGGGCTCACTCCGCTCCCCAACCCTGCCCCCAAATTCCACCCGCCCCAGTATCTCTACACTTATACCCTCATAACCACACCCCCTTTACCAACAACCAATCATAGAATCACTACCAGCCACACCCTACATCTATATCTCCACTCCCCTCAAGTACAAATCTCCTTCCACTACCACCTGTTTAATCTTCCAAAAGTTAACTCCTACTTATCCCCTTCTCCTCATATACCTACCATACATTCTTCTACCATGCCTTATCATCTCCAATATTTACTAGTACGCTCACTCATGACCACTCTTACCACTACTTATCTCTTAACCTCCTATGAACAACCCCTCTTCTCTACTCTTATCATCCCTTCCAAACAAACTCTAACACCTTTTCCAGTTTTATCTACAAGCTTTCTCAATGCCATCTACAAGCCCAGTTTCTTTCAGGCTAAATATCATCGACTAATTCATATTAAATACTCAATTCTAAGCAATAGAAAATTATTTGACTACCATTGTAAACCTCCCCAATACTACAACTTTATATTACTCCACTCCTTAATAGATGGAGACATTCATCCCAACCCAGGCCCAAACTCTCCCCAATCCCACACCAACTGCAAACAATATAATACAATCCCTTTACCATCAACCAAACCCTCCAAATCACTCTCAATAGCCCATCTAAACATACATAGTATATGCAATAAAATACCACAAATTCATGCTCTTCTGGATGTTCAGCAGTTTGACATCCTCTGCCTAACCGAAACATGGCTCAAACCCACAATAAAAGATACTGAAATTATCCCCCCATGTTATAGTATCTTTCGACAAGACCGCATAAATAAAAAAGGTGGAGGGGTAGCAATTCTTTATAAAGCAGGACTACAAATCAGCAAAATAAATCATAAACTACCCTCAGATAACAACGTAGAAATAATTATTTCTAAACTGCAGCTTAACTCCCATAAATCAATTAACATCATCTGCACCTACCTTCCCCCAGGTAAAAACACTACAATACTAGAAGACTTACTTAACTGGCTTTCTTCTAATCTCCCTCAAGAAACAATACTACTAGGAGACTTTAATATTGACTGGAATTTATGTAACAACACCAATCCATCCACCCTGATCAACCTGTATGTCTTCTCACAAGCTATAAACTCTCCAACCAGAACAAATAAACTTAATAATAAAGAAAGCATCCTGGATTGGATACTAACAAATTGTCCACAGCAAAACTATACAACAGGAACCCTCCCAGACGACCTTAGTGACCACTCTCTAACATATATTATCAGACATAAAACAAGTTTAAATATCTCCACTTCAGTCAGAACTGCCCGTACAAAAAACACTTTGACCACAAACTGTTTCTAACCAAACTTAAACAATGTAACTGGTCACCCCTTAAGTCCCTCCCTATAAATGAAGCAGTTAATTACTACAATACCACTTTCCTAGCAATCCTAGACCATCATGCCCCAATGCGTTCCATAAGAATGAAAAATAAACCAGCCCCATGGTTCTCAAATCACAGTAAAAAACTAATCCTTAGTAGAAATAAATCTTGGGCTAAATGGCGTACCACAAAGGACATGATTGATCACCAAACTTTTAGACAACAAAGAAACATAACAAAAAAAGCTATCCTACAAGATAAAAAGAACTTTTATATTCAACTGCAGCAATCATCCCTTCAACAACCACAAAAGTTCTGGTCTACTATTAACACACTACTATCCCCAGGCAAAGCAGCAACACCTAATCCACTAGGCTCCAACCCTGACTGTCCATTACAAACAGCAAATGCCTTTAATACTTTCTTCACTACTGCTATACTAAATCTAGCTAATCAACAAAACCCTGATACCTCTAATTTGCCCAGTCCAAGCTCCATTCCTCCCCCTTTTCACCTTGAACCTATACCCACCTCCTATATCTCTTCTTTACTTCAAAAATTAAAACCTACTACCCCCTCAGCTGATAAATTACCAGCAGAATACCTCAAAATAGGAGCCAAAGCCATTGCCTACCCAATCTCCATTTTGATCAATAGAACCATAAAAGAAGGCACTATCTCATCTATTTGGAAAATCTCACACATTATTCCTCTTCACAAAGGTGGTGACTCCACTGAGTTCTCCAATTTTCGCCCCATAGCTCTACTCTCTCTCCAATTGCCAAAATAATGGAGAAATGCATCCACAAACAATTAATAACCCACCTTCTCAGCTATAATCTCCTAGCTAGCTGTCAACATGGTTTCCGGCCATTCCACAGTACCACCACAGCCTTGCTATCCTTTACCAACTGTATCAACAAAAATCGCAACAAAAATATTCTATCCTCAGCATTCTTTGTAGACCTATCCAAAGCCTTCGACATGGTCAATCATCAACGTCTCCTCCACCTACTAAAGTCCCCCTCTCTTGATAATCCTGCTATGAACTGGTTTACATCCTACCTGGAAAACCGAAAACAAGCAGTTCTCTGGCAAAACCATCTTTCAGACCTCCTTCCCACCTCCCTAGGCGTCCCACAGGGCTCTATTTTAGGTCCACTACTGTTTTCCATTTTCATAAATGACCTTCATCTCACTACTCCACTCTCTACCTGCATTCAATATGCTGATGACTCTACTATCATTTGTTCAGCCTCATCCCTAACTGAACTTCATTCTCTCACACAAAAAGCCTTCTCCACTATAGAACAATGGTTCTCCAACCACTGTCTACTCCTCAACCCCCCAAAAACCAAGCTACTACTCTTTACACCCTCTCACTTGTCTCCCCCTCTTCATTTCACACTTACATCCAACAATGGTACTGTTATCGCTCCAGACCCCACCACCAAACTCCTAGGAATTACAATTGACAATCAACTAAAGTTTGACACTCACATAAACACTACAATAAAATCTATTAACAAAAAACTTGGATCCCTCTATAGAATCAAACCTTTCCTAACACCAGTAGCCAGAACCACCATAGCTAGAACCCACTTAATCTCTACCCTGTTATATGCTTCCCCCATATATACCAATCTTTCTAAAAATAATCTTAAACTAGCTAGATCATATAACAATATTGCCAGATTTGCTACAAACTCTCCACGCGGGACTCATCACTGTCAGAATCTAAAACAACTAGGCTGGCTTGAATTACCTCACCTATTACAATTTAACCAACTTATAATCGCCCACAAAGCCCTGCACCAACCCAACAACACCCCAATACTCTCTACCCTCATAAGACCATATAATAACTTGAGGAATCTGCGCTCCACTAACAAAATGTTGATTCATACATCCTTATCAAATAACTTAGCAGGCGACTCCATTTTCTCTAATTCAGTTGGTAAAATATGGAATCAATTACCACAAGACCTTACAACCCTAACCTCTCTCCCACTATTTAAAACTAACCTAAAACGTTTCTTCTCTAACCACTGGTTATGCTCTTGTACCAACCCTGACTAACTGTTTTTCTCTAATTATCTGATACCCTCAAAACATAGGGCAGGATTCACGAAGCCTCCGTGTAAGAGTTATCACTCATACACGGAGGCTGCAGTTAAACGGAGTGATGTCAGCATGCTCTGCATATTCATGAGAGCATGCTGAATCACACCTAAGGCTAACACGGTCCATGTAAGACAGTAGGGGGCGTGTCCGTAGGTCAAGCCCTGTAAGCGGACACGCCCCCAGAAGAGTAAAAGTGCCCAAAGTAAACACCCACGCCAGAGTCCATGGAAATGTGAATAAACACAACACAACACATGTCCCCACAGACTACGAACATAAAATGTACAAATGAACATCACATAATTTTTTTTTAAATTGTAAAGATGTTTAACCATGAGTGCGCTTGTTTGCGCGGGTGTGCCCGTAGCGCAGCTACAGTTAGCAGTCAGTGGAAAAGCATATAAGAACTAAATATGCAAAGTAAGCCAAGAAGCAATAGCATAGCGGTAGAGATGTTGGCTGAAGAGCAGGCATTCATGGTTCGAGCCCCCACAGCACCAATTTTTATTTTTAGCAAAATAAGCACGAAACAAGTCCCTGACAAATATGTACACATAAAATCACATTTTATGTAAAATGTAATGAAATAGCCCATTTATATTGAAGAAATGTGAGGTAACAAAACAATAAAAAATGCCAGATGTGCCCATAGCTGAGCTACAGTTTAACAGGTTGAGTGCATCTGCCTGTAGGTGAGCAGTGGTTGAACTGGTGCAAAATGAGTGCCCGTAGCTGAGTAGTGGTTTAACACGCTAAATCTATGTGCCCCTAACTGAGCTGAGCATAATATGCATGCTGATAGCCAAATGAGGCTTAAACCAGCGTACCCCATTTGCGCGGAGCTGCCCACCGCGCAAACAAGCTAACCGACGGGCAACGTTGAGCAAGCCGTATCAAAACTGCCTTTACACAGACACACCCCTAAGCTTGTCTAGACAGTCATAAAAAATAAAAAGTAGTGGCCAGGTTCGAACCCAGGACACTATACACCATAGTCAAGTTACTGAACCACTAAGCCATGACAGCAGTACCTATAAATGCAATAATAGCTAATATATAGGAATGAATACAAACTGGAGCATGACAATGCAGGTTTACTGAAGTTGATACAATTCCAAAATGGCCAATCACAGATATGTGCGGGAAAAACGGACTATATAAGCTCCATAGGTGGGAATACACAGCATAAACGATTGTAGAACTGAACTGCAGGCAGAATGGCAGGAGTATGAGAGGGTAGTTGCTTTCGAGCACAGAGGTGGGGCATTGAGGAGTACAGGTACATGGTCTGGCTCCTAGTCCACAATCATGAGGCCCAACTCATGCAGGGCCAGGTCCTCTGGGGAGCATACAGGGCTGAGGCGTGGGACTGGTTGGCTCATGATCTCACCAGTGCCACAGGGATTCCAAGGACTGGTGAGCAGGTCCATCACCACCATTCGGACCTGAAGAGACACAAGCAGGACCAATTGAACCTTTGGATCCAGGAGGCCCGGCAAATGCCCAACGCCCCACTACTGAGTAAGTTACATTTAATTATGTATGTAAGAAATTAAACTAGCTGATATTATAGAGATGTGTATTCCAATATTACTTCATTTATATTACAGCTGCAGGTGTCCGTTCTGTGAACCGCAGAGCTTATGGCGATAGGCTGGTGTGGTTGCACCACCAGGCAGGTCAGTAATCCACTACCAGTAACTGTAAAGAAATATAAAAGTATGACAGTCAGCAAAAGAGTGCAGTGTAGTCACTAAGGAATAAAATGTGCAAGTAACAGTGTGAAAGTGTTTGCAAGTATTGCTTGATTACAAAAGTGTGTTGCAGCCTGTAAGCCAAACAGAAAAATGAAAATGTCTGACATAAATTCTGAAATAAAAATGCCCCACCTGTAAGAAAATAGTACACAACCTGCAGCAGGCTGAAAAGTATAGCTGCAGAAGATGACGAAATCACGTGTGAAATATATCCCTGTTGAAATACTGAAACATGACAGAAGTGAGACTGCTGGAAAGGATTGTAATAACTACAGGTAAAACATGTCAATAAAGCCTAGAAGTAAGTACCATCCTGAATAGTAAAATGAAAACAAGTGAGAGAGTGTGAGAAAGTGTCATGAATCCAGCAATACAGTAGTAATAACTCCTGAATAAAGTATACTGCAGTCAGTACAGAATGAAATGCATGTGAGAATCCAAACCAAACAGCGAAATCTGTTCAAAGTGTTGCTGCATCTGGAATGTGTATCCCAAAATCTGGATATGTTGCTCTCAGTCTGAAATATGCAGATAGTATGATTGTCTGATATACCAAACATCCACACTTGTCTACAGCTATATAAAGCAAATGTAGCAGGATGATGTAGCTGAACAAAGCTAGATATGAATGTGTATGAAGAACAATAAAATGTATATTGATGTTGCAGTAACAGTCCTATCACCAAGTTGAAATAGTTATCATATAGGAAACTGTAGTTAGAACAGTAGTGTGTATATATGTGCAGCTATTAGAAATGTACAGCATATGTATTGTTATTTGAAGGCGTTATTATTATTTTCTTCACCCCACCCTATAACCACATATAACCCATTCCACGTGAAAATGGTATGTGCAATCACAATTAACACCCCTGGACATTTGTCCTGTTGGGTCATATATATTTGCATGTCCGTTGATGCATCTGCCCTGTTCATACATCCAAACCTGATGGCCTGTTGCCATCAATCAACCCTGCATGTTGTTGGACTGTGTATTGCTGTTCAAATTATGCATGTGCTATGCTCGCTGTTCAATGGTGTGAATATCTGGGTGTTTGGTTAATGGGAATACTAATGCATGCTGTTACAACTAATTGTGAATGGTATTATATGTCACTAACCCAAACTGTCATGACATAATGCAAAACATAGGACGACAGGGAAGGCGGGTTCCAGCGGACCCACCTCTCCCACCTCAGCTGGGGAGTGCACCTGGCACTAGTGCCCAGTCTGGGCCCTCCTCCGGTGGCCCTGTGCCACCTGCGGGTGGAAGCACTGCAGTGGATGGGGCTCGCCCCCCCTCTGCAAGTGTGGCCGGAGGAGAACCACCACTCACCCTCCGTAGCATCCGGACTGTGGTGCATAGGGAGATTCGGGACTCTGTTCTCGAGCCCCTACGCCAGCTTGAGGCATGGGTGGCACAACTTATGGGCATGCCTGTTGCCCGGCCTACACAGCCCCCAGCACAGCCCCGTCCTGGGCAGTGAAGGAACAGTGGCAACTACCTATGGATGGGGATATCAGTTCCACTGTTGCCATCTGTGGGCTCATGGGCTCTGGATATCCAAACCTCCGTCCCCGTCAATTGTGTAACCCCTCCACACGTGTCATACACCGCCCCTGTATGCGTCTTGTTTGTCTTGTCTGTTTACTTACCCAACCTACCTCCCCAGCTGTACCGACTTCCTTCACCTGACATACCACTCTCACCTGAAAAAAAAAAAAAAAAGGGCACTCTGTACCCACAAAAAAATTACGCCCCATACATAGCTGCCCATTCCGCACACATGTCTGCTGGACATGGAAACTATCAATTACAATTGGCTGTATAACAAGTATTATTGTTGTCCTGACACCTCTCTCAGGGGTGGAAGGTTTCAAATGTCACACCAAATTACATACATATGCACAGCTGTTGCTAATGAAGAAATGGGCAGCTATGTGCCTTACCTACATCCCTCCTGCAAATCCCAAGCTTGTTTCCCTACTGTCTTACCCTCTTTGTGACCCCTTTTTCACCACTTTCCTGTCTCCCCATTTTCATTTCTTTCAAAGAAAATAGCGGGTGTGCCAGAGTAAGCACTGTTAGCGATTGTAAGCGGGTGCTTGGAGCTAACCACCAGTGCATCGTGAGCTCCGCGCAAACCAGCGCTAACCCGGTTACAACTGCTTAAAAGTGCCTTAGTCACTTTGATTGACAGGTCCTGTACTCAGTTCAAAAGCAAAATAAAATCCCACTGTCAGTCCCGAACCCAGGACCTTGGAAACTGTAGCCTGTATGACCTACCCCTAAGCCATGACTCTTATACAACAACATTGTGCTAAAATAAATATAACATGTAATAGTAGGGATGAATGTAAAGGGAATATAGGGTGTGTAGTACCCAAAGCATGTCATTTAGAATTACTGTCAAAACTACTGGACTCCCATAATAGTAGTGTGTGAACAGAAACAGCCATGCTAGTTGGTAGCTTGTAGGTAATAATGTCAGTTAATGTACATATATAAATGTATGTATATGTACATATATATATATAAATATATATCTATATATAGTTGTAGGTGTCATTGTGCATACACACTTACTACAGGGAACAGGAGAGAGGAATGTAGAAATGTGAATCTACAACACAGCCTAAATCATGAGAGAGAAACTAACCTTTACACTCACAGAACAGTGTCCACAGCATACCAGCATGGTCCCCGCCCTTACAATCTGAAAGGGCAATGCCTATCTCACATACCCTTTTATAGCACTGTCCTGAAATCACAGTGAGAACTGCAATCAGTACACAACTGGCTGTATGCAATTAGCAAATGCTGGCTTACAATTGGTGCAGAGGCCAAGGTGCACTGATTATGGCCTAAAAAATCCTCTATACTCCGGACAATGCTCCTGCACTTCAAATATTATCACCCCCTATAACAATCCTAGACTGCTTCGATCCTCTAACAAACTACTAATTCAGACTAGCAAAATTGATAACGCAGCCGGTGATTCTCTCTTTGCAAACACTGTAAGTAGATCCTGGAACTCACTTCCAGCTGATATTACCTTACTTTCCACCTTAGGTCAATTTAACACTAGACTCAAACAACATTTGTCACTTAACTGGCTATGTCAATGTATCAGGCTTGGCTAACTCGAATGTGTAAAATCTGTTAACCAGTTTACTGTGTAATTTAATTTAATCCTGACTTGTGCTCAGGACTAACTTTAACCAGTGGAACATGTTTAACTTGCTTACTTATGTAATCTCTGTAAATAATCTGTTTGTAATATGTCATGCTGGTATTATGTAATGCTGTATCTGCTTACCCTTGGAGCTTTTCTCCCTGGGCCTCCGCTGAAAATGGACATGCATCCAGTCGGACTATCCCGGTCAACAAATGTAAGATAAATAAATAAATAAATAAAAAATATTACAGTGATTACAATACAAGTCAGACACTGATACGCACTGACAGCATGCTGAACACACTGGGGCATACGTGGGGACTCAGAATAGCATCCTGCCTGAGCATCACACACCTCCGCAGCTGGCACACAGGCATATGTTCCGTCGGAACAGAGCACATGCCACACATGGCACACACATCCCATGTGCCACACACTCACAGCCTGTAGGGCTACACAACACACCTGCTACAGACGTGGCAGGTACCTGTCTTGGGTGCTGCACTGGGGTCCCGCTCAACAGGCTGTATCTGGTGAAGGTCACAGTGATATGCCTCAGGGGCACTATGGTCCACCACAGAACACATGCATACAGGTCAGTCAGAGGCATGGACACATAAGACTCACTCATTGACCATGCCAGAATGGCTGACCTGAGGCATACCTCCCTGGACTACATGATAGGGAACATAGAATGGATCTCTCAGCATGTGGCACAGGCCAGTATGAGCCTGATCTTGTTTGCCAACATACCCTCACCAGGTATGCTACCACTATATGTGGGAAGGGTGTTGTATGTCTACATTATGCTCAGTCTCCAATGTCATTCATAGGGTATCCGCTGGCTGTCAACGTGTGTTTACATGCTAGGGAAGCCACAATGATGTGCAAGTGTCATCTTGCACGTGACACCCATGGCCCGATGTATATTGGCAAATCTCCTTGATACACACACATACTGCCTTATGCTGCAGGACACAGTTTACATAGCCACCTCCATGGGTATCACACAGGTTAGGACACTAACAGTGTTGCTACACAACAACAGCAGTGTACACCGCAAGATGCATTCACCGGACACTGTCCTCAGCACGGTGAACTGCAATGTCTGTGCAGTACCAGAGTCCTGCTTCATGGCTCACAGGTGTTACCCATCACTGACAGGTTATGCCCCATACCATGCCTGTCGTCCCCTACACATGTAACACACATGGACAGGGGGGTGGTATCCCAAGGCACCACAGATACACACACCTCCAGGTTGTTGGCACAGCACAAAGCATCAGGGCCTAATCATGTGCAGCTAACAGTGTGTCGGACTGCCATCTGGTTCATAGCCTGGCACACACAACCCTCCCATACACAGGAAGACCACCTATCCTCCATAATAACACTGGCAATATGACAGTCTCAAGAACTGTCTTTATATGGCTGGACTGCATCCAGCCAAACATTGTGCATGAGCATTACTGTAGCTACAACACACTAGTTAAAGGGTTCACAGCATGTGGTCACTGAATTGCAGTGGAATGACATGTTACCACTACCACAACAGGTGGGAACATGCAGCACCTGTACATCGACTACAAGTACACTATATGGCCCAGACCAGATGTGTATCCCCTGCTGTAGGTATTTTACCATATACACCCACACTGTATAGACAAATACCGCGTGCGGCCCCTGCACAGTAAGACACAGTCATATTGGTATACATTGTAAATACCATTTATCCACTCGAGGCATGTGTCAGACATGGTAACTACTGCAGGTCACAGGTATTTATGTGTATGTGTCACACACATACATCATGTGTGCAATGCCATTGCTGGTTTATGCAATGGCATGCATTGTTATGTACAAAGACCCACACAAGGTCATAATGTGCGACACAACCACACGTGGCAGTTGTGGGTTACCAAAACATACCTATCTGTACTCTGACAATGGTAATAGACACAGTAGCAGAGCACCCTATTGGCATTACTAGCCAACTAGCCCTGTTTGGCTGGGCTGATAGTGTGGTGACATCCCCTGTGTTTACTGGGGGAATATGCAGCATCTGGTGTATTGTAGTATTTGCCAAAAGGATCTGTTCTCTCACACTTGCATTTACACACACCCTACTACCCGCACACACGCACACTTGCCATTTGCAGGATTTATACCCCTACCTAGCTAAGTCACGACACGTGAGAGAGACACATTAACAAAGCGCACTATTCGGATTACTCGATAGTTCCTCTTCTCTGGCTGTACTTATAGGGTGCTGACATCATCAGTATTTTGAAAGGGTAATGTGCATCAGGTAGTGTGATCTCCTGATTTCCAAAACTAACATGTTTTTCATACGGAAATGTACACACACAAACTCCCCACATCCAAACACACACGCACTTGCAGGTTTCGAACCCCTATCTAAATATGTTATGGTACTTGAGAGTGACACTGCAGCAGGTTGCGCTATTCTGAGTACTGACAGATGTCTCTTCTCCAGCTGTATGTATAGGGTGCTGTCATCATCACTGTTTGGAAAGGGTAATGTGCATCATGTAGTGTGATCCCCTGATTTCAAAAAAGCACATGTTTTTCATACAAAATTGCACACACACAGAGTCCCCACATCCAAACACACACATATGCCATTTACAGGTTTCAAACTCCTACCTAACTATATTATGACACTCGGGAAAGACGCATTAGCAGAGTGCACTATTCGAATTACTGGGAGGTTTTCTTTCTCCTGCTGTACTTATAGGGCGCTGACATCATCAGTGTTTAGAAAGGGGAATGTGCATCCTGTCGTGTGTTCTCCTAGTTGCCAAAAGGGATATTTTCTTCATACAGACTTGCACACACTAGCCCCCTCCCCACACATTGAGCAGTTACAAGATTCAAACTCCTACCTATGTTCTGACACTCAAGACGGACGCATTAGCAGAGTGCGCTATTCGCATTACTGGGAGGCTTCTCTTCTCCTGCTGTACTTATAGGGTGCTGACATCATCTGTGTTTAGAAAGGGGAATGTGCATCCTGTAGTGTGTTCTCCCAGTTGCCAAAAGGGACATTACCCTCACACAGAATTGCACACACACTAACCCCCCTCATCCAAACACACACACACTTGCCATTTGCACAATTCAAACCACTACCTAACTATGTTATGACACTTGAGTCGGACGCATTAGCAGAGCGTGCTATTCACATTACTGGAAACTTCCCTTCTCCTGCTGTACTTATAGGGTGCTGACATCATCAGTGTTTAGAAAGGGGAATGTGCATCCTGTAGTGTGTTCTCCTAGTTGTCAAAAGGGATACTTCTTTCATACAGTCTTGAACACACACTAACCCCCTCCACCCACACTAAGCATGTACAAGATTCAAACCCCTACCTAACTATGTTATGACACTTGAGACGGACGCATTAACAGAGCGCGTTATTCACATTACTGGGAGGCTTCCCTTCTCCTGCTGCACTTATAGGGTGCTGACATCATCAGTGTTTAGAAAGGGGAATGTGCATCCTGTAGTGTGTTCTCCTAGTTGGCAAAAGGGATTCTTCTTTCATACAGTCTTGAACACACACTAACCCCCTCCACACACACCGAGCATGTACAGTATTCAAACCTCTACCTGACTATGTTATGACACTTGAGATGGATGCATTAGCAGAGCGCACTATTCGCATTACTGGGAGGTTTACCTTCTCCTGCTGCACTTATAGGGTGCTGACATCATCAGTGTTTAGAAAGGGGAATGTGCATCCTGTAGTGTGTTCTCCTAGTTGGCAAAAGGGATACTTTTTTCATACAGTCTTGAACACACACTAACCCCCTCCACACACACTGAGCATGTACAGGATGCCAACCCCTACCTAACTATGTTATGACACTTGAGACGGACACATTAGCGGAGCACACTATTCGCATTACTGGGAGAATTCTCTTCTCCTGCTGCACTTATAGGGTGCTGACATCATCAGTGTTTAGAAATGGGAATGTGCATCCTGTAGTGTGTTTTCCCAGTTGGCAAAAGGGACATTTCCCTCTCATGCACACAAACCCCACTCACCCACACACACGCACTGAGCATTTGCAGGATTCAAACCCCTACCTAAATATATTATGACACTTGAGGAAGACGCATTAGCAGAGCACACTATCCGAATTATTGGGCATCTGTTCTGCACCTGCAGTATTTATAGGGTGCTGACATCTTTATTTCTACAGAGGTATGTACATGTAGTACTACCTGTCAGGTGGGGGATAGCATATATATGCATTTGCAGCCACCTACATCAGGGTCAGATATGCACATTACACTGGCAGGTTATATTCTATACCATGCTTTGTGACCACAGGACCTGTAACACACAACACAACCAGTCCAGAACACCACACCCACATCCAGGACACACACTTAGCTTCCCTGGGAACAGTGCCGGGATATGCAGGTGTTCACATACACCATTCCAGTTGTTAACATCAGGTACAGGCATATTGTGTGTGAGAACTACTCAGGCCTCTACCACTTTACCCTACAGCCACTACAATTTGTGGGCCCATGTGCTATGGCAGAACCACACACCACAGCCACATGGGGGAATACATATTGCACCTGTCCATCTGCAACGTGGGTACTCACTGTTCCACACCAGAGGTAGACCACCATTGTTGATATCTGACCATACCCACCTTTCCCTGGACATCCATATCCCATCTCCACCCCCAGGCAAGGTTGTCACTGCACACAAACTGTATTTAGCACAAGCAGACTCTACACTTATGAAGACTGGGGTGGACGACTTCAGAGGACCCATGTTGGGGGACTATACTGGCCACTCAGCATAATCCTTGACAATTGCATTCTATGAGCATGTGTACGGTTTGCATTGATCATGCTATCCCACATATACACATGACTGCTCCACAACAAGACACCTGTCAGCTGTACACCAGCCATATATGTGCCGTACAACAGACAGAGTGAGCTAATACATTGCAGAGCTGTAGCCTACAGAGGGAGGACATCTGTGAACAGTTCCGGCATGGCACTTCATTCACACATAATCATTACAACACAGTGTTGACAGTGGAATCGTCCAGAGAATGCAGATAGGGCTCCCCTCAGTCTGTTATTGATGGACACCTACTGTCAGAGATCCTCAGCAACCCTCTCCCAGCACACACCGACAACATGGCTGTGGCTTAGCACATTCAATCCCTGGGACCTCCATGGTGCCCCTGCTTGACAGAGGCACAGCTCACTAGCCTCACATGTTGCCTTCTGTGACCTACTTTACAGTGGCACAGTAGCCTACTGTCCTGAGGATGCAGATGCCAAGCACACTCTGGCTGAGCTGTCATTCCCTAGGGCAACAAGCCTAGTATTGACCTCTACACCCATATGTTCAATTGTCGGATGCACAATATTTGTTGTGCTGTTCTACTGTTTGCAGGTCTTTATTGCCATAGCATTCCCTGTTCCTATGACCAACTTATGTATCTGTGGAAGATGTTTGCATATGACGGCGATCCACTATATCACTTATGTCTCTGTAGTCATTTACTGTGTGCAGTGGGCAGATTGCTGTGTTGTGGTTGGTTCCTGGACTGACACGTACAAATACCAGATATGTGTGGCCAACAGCTAAATGGAGATATGGCCTAAGTGTGTGAGCATGCCCAGTTCAGCCTTTCCATGGCATGTTGTCTGAAATATGCCTCATTTATCAAAGTGTGCGAGCATGCCCAGTGTGAGCTTTCCATATGTTGCACTCTGAAGTCCACCACATATTTGGGTGTGTGTGAACTTCAACAATATCTCACGTTTATGGTTGTGTGTTGGGTGTCATGTTGTGTACTAACTGGCCAACTGCTTCATGTCTGCCACAACAGGGATTATACTGTGCCTGTAGGGATTGCATGGGATACTTTGCAGACAGTTCTCAACATACTTTCATAATGACCTAACACTGTAGTACCGTATAGTGTACTGGTTCAGTACTTTCACTGTGGTGGACAGTATCCTGGGCTTTAGTCCTATGACTGCTTGACATCTTCATAGTGAGCACAACAGACTGTGTAGGGGCCAGTTGTGCACATATGACCATGTTGCATTATGTTCAGATATGGACTACCTACACCAGGCTCGTCCAACATTGCTAGTGTATTCCACAACATGGGTGGACATTGGCAAACACTAGCAATGTTCCCTAGGCCATTTCTGATGCTAGTCACAGGGTGTGTTTGTCCTTCGACACACATTGTAACTGGAGTTTGCCATGACATATGTCATGGTTAGTATACTGTGCCTCCGTCTACCTCTGACATAACAGTGATACCCAGGGTTAGCCTACCATCTCCCATCCACTCATCAGGATTCCTCTTGAGGGGTGTCAATATGTGACTCTCTGGCTGACCTGTACCAGGAGTTTACTGAAGAGTGGGGGTGCCTTCTGTGTTATGGATCATTCTGTACAGCTTGTCCTATGTATGTCAGTGCTGAGGTTCAGGTCTCTCATGTGCATAGCTCACTGCCATTCAGATTGTACAAGGTGCAACATGTTCATTCATTCCAGGTTGGACATGGCTTCATACATCAGGCACAGCTTGCCTGTAGCTGGGCAGTATGGCGGTGTGTGGGGCTGCAGTTTGTTTACTCAGGCAACACATGGCATCTGTTCATGCTCTTTGCTACTCCTGGTGGGGTACTGTGTGGACTTTACAGTTGATGGAGGTGTCTGCTGCGGTATATCCCACAGGGACTATTGTAGTCACTTGTGACACTGATGGAGGATGACTGCAGAGCCACGGTGAGTTCCCCTTATCGACATCTACCAACCTTCATGTTTGGGTGGGTATATAGTATATGTTTCTGCGAACACTACAGCCACATGTTTGTCCAGTGCAGGATATCTATCACCTTTTGTACCCAGGTCTCACATTACATGTTAGGTACGTCATGGGTTAACACCTGTGTGGTAATTTGTGGGCACTTACTGTATATCCATTGTGGTTGTCTATACACAGTTCTGCAATTAGCTTGCTGACATGGCTATGGCTCCAGTTGTCTGTTTGTAGGTGGCCCTTTTGTGGGTTGCTTGTGTCAGCTGGGGGTCGGATATGGTGGGCTGTTTGTACTCCTCTGCATACATGTTCAGTCACAGTCCTTCCATGTTGGCCTATTCCTATGGGACATATATACAGAACGGGAGGGGGGGGCCAAGACCAGGCCTTCTGGGATGCCACTCATATCTGCTTTGTAGTCTGACATGGATGCGGCATGTCTGACCATGTCAGTTCTGTCCTTGGTCTGGTTTGCAACCCCTCTACTGACATATGGGTATATATTTAAGCTGGTGAACATATCCAAACTGAACTCGTACGGTATTGTCTAGAAGCATGTGCACGGTCCAGCTTCGCTGTGTGGACCACATTGCCCTCATCAATGACCTTAATGACTGCTTCAAATGGGTCAAACATGTTTAGGGGCAGGATCTGCAGTTACGACAGCCACACTGTGTAGGGTCCAGTATCAGTAGGTCCACAATAGCCTTCTGTCTGCGGTACATACTGATCCTTTTCATAGCTGTGCAGAACAAGCTTGTCAGGATCCTGGGGTGGTAGTTTGCAGTATCCATTCAGGCAACACCTTTGTTGTGATGGACCACTGTTGTTGTACACTGCTCTTTGGGTACATATCCTGTGGTAAGGCTGACATTGGGCAGTAGTGTGATTTGGCATTCCATTATTCTTGGAGTCCATGTTGGCCTCAGCACAGGACACCATCACATACCTTTGCTGCTGTGTGTTCTGCTTTGCAGATGATGGCTGTTAGCTCAGCATCTGCAATGTCAGGGGACCAGCAGTCTGTTGGGATAGGTATTTTGCACTCGGGGGGGGTGTTTGCACTGCACCTGACAGGTTGTATGTTAGCAATATGTGTGTGTGTTTGGTATGTTGTTTGTAATATCTGTGTGATTCAGAGCATATCTGTGGATGCCCACATGGTTTCTACCATCAGTTGGGTAAGCCTTGTGATTATCCTTAGTGTCCTGTACGTTTTGTATCTTCATAGGTTCATGGGTTCATACTAGGCTATACACCATAGGCCATTAGTAAGCCTAGCCAGAGTGTGTGTGTCTTTCGCCACCCCTTGCTATGTTCTATTATGGCCATTTATGAATTTCTTCACTGTGCCTCTGTCTGGTCGTGACACAGTGAGGACCCCCAGTATACATGTACGATCATCCATCCACTTGGCAATATTCCTGTTGAGGGGTGTCAGTGAGGGGCTCTGCCTAACATGGATTGGGATCCTGTTTCTGGGTGTGGGGAGCCTCTGGGTTATGTATCTGTCCCTCCAGCACATCTTATTTCATTATGTGTTAAGGCTGACATCTGTCACTCTCACAGCTCCAATGGCTTTGATTTCCTGTGGTGGAGCATGTCCATTACTCCTGTGTTGGACATGGCCTTGTACAACAGACATACAATGCCTCTGTGTAGGCAGTCTGTGACTGCATTCAGCTGGGGTGTCTACAGCCAGGCAGCATATCACATATATTTCACACCCTTTATCCTGTTGGTGGGGTAACTATGAGGTCTTCCGAACTGCTGCAGGTGTCACGTACGGTACATTCCATATGAGTCATTGTACTAGATTATGGGTCTGATAAGGGAACAGTACAGCGGCACAGTGACTTCTGTTGATGTAGATGCAAATCCTTTCATGATACGGTGTCCAATATCGACAATCTTCCTAGCCACATTCACATTGTGAGTGTCACATGACAGATTACTGTCGACCTGTGTCCCTAGGTCCCTGATTACTCCTTGCATACATAATGGTTTGCCACCTATGTGGTAATTTGTGTGTACCTTGTCTGGTATTTGGTGGGACATTCATACTGTCCAGTGTCTTCAGGATGTCTGGGTGGAGTTCTTGTATGTGAGAGTGTGGTCTGTCGCATGCTACAGACTGTACAGCAGTTTTGACTACAGTTAGGTGCACATGGGTGGTCTCCGCTGCTTTGTGCATTGTCATTTACCTGGCCATATGGGTGTCTGTGCTGCATATGGATACTCCCCCTCCTTTGATGTTTTGGTGCAGGTGTTGGGGCCATAACACATGATATGTGGTATAACCTAGTAGTGTTGGTGTGCTATCACTAGGCTTGCAGCAGGCTTCTGTCACTGCACAGACATCGATGTTCTCCATAATGGGAAGTGCCTCAGGGGCATGCATATTGCAGTTTACACATCTGGCATTGGTCAGCATTACCCTTCTGTTTCCTACCACTTATGTTTTCTAGGGTGGTGGGTAGTCTTTTTGGCCTTGCCTACATACGGCTCTATGGAGGCGGCAAAGGCCTTATCCAGTATCCAGACGCACACGGGTAACAGGTGCAAGCCATCCCTGGAACAGCAGCATGGCTTGTCATGCTTGACATCTCAAGCAGACAGACATTAGACCCTCTTGGACTGACAGCTGTAACTGTGCCACCTGTTAAACATGAGTATTCTGTGTTTGTACTGTGGCATCATTCTTGGTGAGGGTTGGATGCTGCACACAGCCAGTGTCATACCGGCCTGGGGTGCATACTCAGAGGGACCATCCATGTCTCTTTTCATGTTGACCAGGGAGGTACATCTCAGGTAATTCACACCAGCATGGACATTGAGTGCATCATATTTCTGCTTGCTTTGGGGTGACCTGCGTACTTGTGTTATGTGGCATTTTGTGGCAGCCTACAGGCAGCTTACTCTACCCTTTCCCTTGTTCAGTCTGGTGAGTGGGACAGCAGTGTGTCTGCCTATACAGACACCTATTACAACTGTATCAGGCATGTTGTTTCTCCTTCTGGCCTGTGACTGTTTGGCACACCAGCTTTGCGTACTATTCGTTGCATGTGCTATGTTTGAAGGTTGTGGTTGCTTGTGATCTGCTTTGGAGGCTTCTGTTGGTGTGGTGTGTTTGTAATTAAGGCCTCCGGGAATATTTGTCTGTGTTTATGTGTTTAGTTTACAGTTGTGGTAGGTCTATGTGGGACTGGGTTTGTGGTGTATGTGGTTACCTTCTCCTCCTGACTAGTTTTGACAGTACTGAGTTGGTGGAGCTCAACCTCTGGTTTGGATACATGGTTGCATCTATCACATATATTTGTATTTATTGGGTGGTGTTGTGGTTGTCTGTGTACTTGGGACTGGAGTCACATTGCCTCTGGATTCACAGATTCTACTTGTTGTGGCTGGACTTAGTGGATTGTATGTGTGGACATATGTTATTGCCATACTACTGGTCAGTGATTACTTCCCTTTTTATGTTTGCTCTATCATGTGGTAGCTTCCTCATTCTCTTGCATGGTTTGGTAATGGCTGGAGTCCAGCATGCCAGATGCCTGCGTGTATGGCATTGTGTGTTGTTGTTATTTGTGATTGCATACTCCAAGCATTCCTGGCTGTGTTCATGGAATGCCTGTATAACATGTTCTGTGGCGTGTCCCATATTCTGCACTTGCACAGGGCCTTTCGTTGATTCAACATCAGTTTGGAGAGCTGCAACCTATGCTTTACACATGTTTTTCACTGTGGTATTCTGGCCAGGGACTGGGGTCAGGATGTGTATATCCAGTGTGATTACTCTATAGTCTGGTCTTACCGGTGAGGGGTACACTTCTCATCTTGCCATCCAGTAAACATGTTGCTGATTATCACATCCAGTATGCTTGCCCCTCTTGTGGGAGTGGTACATTGTTCCTGGGCATTTTGGTTTATGGATTCTGGGAACTTTTCTCCTACTGTGTTGGTGCTAGTATAATGCTCCCGGTGTATGTCTGGGTATTTTCAGTCAAGCAATATAATGTGGTTTGGGGGGGCTTGATATATTCATGTATTCCGACATAGGCCAGGTGCAGTTCCTGGTATTAGGACAGTAGTCTGCAGCAGGCTATATACTTGGAGGCGGTTTTAGCCATTGGTATTTGACCATGGCTAATCCATGCAGCTTCTTGTTGTGGTACCAACATGGGGGTGTGGTTATCCTTGACATTTATTGCTAGTCACCCTCCTTTTGTAGCTTGTTCCATGTTTTGCGGCTGTACAGCACAGTATGTGGTGTGACCTGGTAGTGTTAGGGTGCTGATGTGAGCCTTGACCCAGTTCTCTATTACAGGACTGGTATCTACATTCTCCATACTGTGTGCATTTGCACTGCACACATCTTGCTGTTTAGATATCTGGCATTGGGTAGCATTACATCTAGGTTCCTATCCCTTGTGGAACCTATGAAGGTGGGTTTGTGTTTTGAGACTTACCTATTCAGGGCATGCTGTGGGTACTGACAGCCTTTGCCAGTATCCATGGGGCATGGCATGATGAGTGCACTCCACCCCTAGCAGGTGGTGCATCATGTCATGCTCCGCATGTCTTCCCAGCCTGAAACACATTGGCTCCCCTTTGACTAACTGCATTACTTCAGCCAGTTATTGCACTTGATCATCCCATCGTCATTTTGTGGCTTCATGCTTGGTGAGGGTGGATGTTAGTCAGGGTGCTCAGGTGTGCATATAGTACATGGTGTTACATTACTTAACACATGGCATTCATGCCTCAGGTGGTGCTGCAGGGCTGCCTCTGTTGGATGCGCATATTACACTTCCCTGTACATGTTTGTGAGCAGGTCATGTCATTTTAGGCATCCATGTTATTATTTGCGTAAGTCAGAGGGGGGTATAATTCCCAGGGTTCCTACTGAGCCAGTGTATGTGCTATGCGTTGCCTCTTTGCCAAGGCCAGGGCATACTGGGCATGCCTCCTTCTGCCTACTGGGGCAGGCTCAGGTTGTTCCTCCTCTGAGTCACGCTCTGCCTGTGATAGCCTTGGCAATGGTGGGGGGCTGTTTGGCCTGGCCCTATGCTGGTCCTCCTGCAGCTGTTTTCGCAAGATCATATTATGTAGCATAGCACATACCATGACAATTTGGGTACATGTAGTTGGTGTGTACTGCAAGGCTCCACCAGATGTGTCCAGACACCGGAACCGTGACTTGAGCAGCCCAAACACATGCTCTATTACATTACGTGTTTGTGCGTGTGCCTCATTATGGCGTTCCTGTTCAGGTGTGTGTGCGTTTCTGATGGGTGTCATCAGCCACGGCTCTAGTGCATAACCTGCATCCCCCACTAGGTGTCCATGTGGGATGTCCCCATTGGCAAATGTCTGGTACAGCTGCATCAAATGCTAGATGTGGGAATCGTGGTAACTCCCAGGGCAGCCAGCACACACATTCATTATTATGCCCTGGGCATCACACATGACCTGGCAGTTGATGGAGGGGAAGCCCTTGCGGTTAATGTAGGCCCTACCCCGCTCACCGGCTGGTGCTTTGATGAGTATGTGCGTGCAGTCAATTGCACCCACTACCTCAGGGTATTCCGCTATTTGCTGGAAAAGATGCATATTGCTGGCCAATACCTCATGGGCATTGGGGAAATATACATGATCACCGACATGTGCTGACATGGCATCCAGGAACTGGTGCAGTACCCTGGAGGCTGATGCCTGTGATATCCCCATCATATCGCCAGTTGGTCTCTGGAAGGTACCTGTTGCTAGTATTCTTAGGCCAACACATACCTTGGTTTCCACTGGGATGCGTTCCCCTCTGTTGGTTCTGTGTGTGAGGCGTGGCCTGCACAGCTCAACAATTTGCTGCAGGAGCTCTCTGTCCACTCTAGAGCGCTCTACTATCTCCAGCTCATGTAACCCATGGTAGGTGACCCTGGGCCTGTACACTCTTCTCTGTCTCCTCACTGTGGGTTGTCTGGCACCATCTGCATTGTCACCACCCTCAGCAAGTCGCCTATGTCTCATTATGACAGCTATGGCAGCCCCTAACATTTCTGCTCTGAGTGAAGCTTTTTCAGTTTTCACTTCTATTAGCTTACTCCTGCCTTGCAGTGTCTCTTCAGAGAAACATCCTGCACTACTGTTTGCAGAGTTTTAAGTGCTGGGCTGGGCTACTATTCTGCCTGTGTAATTGCCTGCTTCTAATTGTTTTCACCTGCTAGCTTCAGCAGTTATCCCTGCTAGATTCCTATTAATTCTGTTGCTTCCTTTTTCCTCTCTGTTTCCTCAGGGGGGAGCAACGTGCATACAATCAGAAACACGCTCACAGTGGCTTACACGCGCGCACACATGCTTACATGGTTCAGAATCTCCTTATTCGGGTTAAAATGCGCGCACACCCACGCAAACACTGTTACACGTCTGCCAACAGCCTCCAACATACTCAGCCTGCCCTACATGCGTGCACACCAGCGCAAACAGTGTTAAACATCTACCAACATGCTCCCAAATGCTCAGTCTGCCTTACACGCATGCACACTGCCCTACTCGCGCTTCATGGCGCGCACACGTGCGCATGCACGCCCAGCAAGAAACTTTGGTGTAAGTAACAGTGTACACCTTCCATTTCTTGACTTTCCATGACTTATCTAGTGGCACACCTCTTTCCATGATCTGTGTCTGTCATCTGTCATGTTACACTGACCTCCAATGAACTGCATTTCTTTCTACCATTCCCCCCTGTGATGTCACCTATCTTCTACTCTATTCCTCCCCCTTATGTATCTCTTACACTACTCAGACTGTGCCCATTTCCTATGTGACTGTGAGATTCAGTATCCTAACCCTCATTTACATGAGATTGCCTACTAATGCTTAGTTACATGTCTTAGACTCAGCTTCCCCCCTTAGCAACCACTACACGGTGGCCATGTTGTTTTTGGTCTGCTGGTCCCTGCATTGTCATTCCATGTATTGCATAAAACCCACATTTCTGGGTTTATAACCTTCATTTTTATGTTTTATACAGTGCAACCCGTTTGCGCGGGGCTGCGCTGGGTTTAAACATCGGCGATCGCCAAAAAAAAATTATATTTTTAATATTTTTGCATCGGGTTATCTTGCCAATGGCCACATATTTGGCCATTGGCATGCTGCCTGAGTCATATGCACCCTTTTTTTGGAGCTGACATGGCTCTGTTGTGGAATTTGCAGAAACGTACTCAGTTGTCAACTGAGTACATTTCTGCAGCTAAAACGTCTCTTACACGGACTGGTTTCTGCTTCGTGGATCGCTAATATACCTCATTTGCATACCTTTCGGCTGCAAGTGAGGTATTTAGCATGTCCACGCCCAGTCCGTGTAAGAGACGTTTTAGCTGGTCTCTTACACGGAGTTTAGGGCTGTTACTGGATCGCGAGGCTTGCATGGAGTGTTGCACGTCTCTTACACTCCGTGCAAGCCTTTGTGAATCCTGCCCATAATATTCTCAACCATAACTCTTCATGCAACCATTCTTCAAACTAACTTTCCTTCTTAATTCCTAACACTGTCACTCATGAGTACTACTCACCATGCTTAACCCTTCCACTCATTTTTTTCTCAGTCCTTTTTTAAATATTGTTAAACTGAAGATGAATTATTCCATATTAATGCCATTTTCTATTGTTTGTATTAGATGTTTCTGTATGTTTTTTTAGTATGTTTTTTTAACTGGAGCTTTTCTCCCCGGGCCTCCACTGAAAATGGATAT
Source organism: Protopterus annectens (assembly GCF_019279795.1). Lineage (NCBI taxonomy): Eukaryota > Metazoa > Chordata > Ceratodontiformes > Protopteridae > Protopterus > Protopterus annectens. The sequence goes on along the minus strand of NC_056741.1, from coordinate 831,141,285 downwards.
GTATTCCGTTGGACTAGCCCGGTCAACAAATGAAAAATAAATAAAATAAAATAAAAAAATAAATACATTTTCTATAATGCTTTGTTGCTCATGTTTCCAATGCTTCTCAGCAGCTTCAATATTGTAATGTTTGCACAATCCCCACAAGCCACATTATTATCCCTTTCAGTATACAGAACTTCTGCCATTAGTGTACCACACCCAGCAACAAGATGTGTGACTGTTTCAGTTCTGTTTTACAAAAACTGCATTCTCTATTTCAATGACATGTTCAGTAGACTTTTTAAATCAACATCTATGCAGTCTATACAGGCCACCAATATTAACCTTTTGTCTTTTGGTTTAAATTCACTTCTCCCTATCTTTTCCTGTGTTGAATCCTGATCAGCATGGGGTTGGTACAGGAGTTTTTTGTACTTGCAACAATATTTATGCATTTTCCACATTTCTTGTCTTCTCATTTGATCTTTCACTTTATATTTGATCTTTTGTTTTTTGGCACATTCAGTTGCTACCTGATTTTTGTCTACTTCTAGTTTGATTTCCATTCCCGCTTGACACCAATATGCTTCCACTAAACTAAGCAGGAAAGTCATCTTAGACTTATTCTCCTCATGTTTTAAAACTGTCACTATGTTTGGATCTTGTGAGGTCAGCAAATATGTATGCAATCCTACGATTACAGATCTATACATGTAATCAGTTCAAGGAGGCCCATACCTCCTTCAGAACAGGGATATATGATCTTGGTATACACTGATTTTTATAAATCATTTGATAAGCATTAAGCATTTTTCTTGTTTTCCAGTCCAATTGATCCAATACTTTTTGGGGCCAGTAACTCCAAAACTGTAAGTTAGAACAGGAAGAGCAAATTAGCTTATAGCTTGGACTTTATTCCTAAATGGTAGGACTGTTTTCAGTATAAAGTTTAGTCTTCTAAATATTCCTTATTAAGTTTTATTTGCATTTGTTCATGTTTTATTGTTTTTTTTACAAGAAGCATCTTTATTAAATTATCATTTGTGACACAGACAATCTTACATTTATATAAATGAAAATAAATCATAGCAGCACAATCTCAGTTTCAAACATTATACCTTACAAACCCTGCCAGCACAACTGTAGCTTCAAATATTATACATCACTTATAATATATTCAGTCATTGTCAATCAGCCATTACATAGCTCATTCAGATCCCGCCTTCTTTTAAACATTGTTCCTCCGCATGTAGTGGTCCCTCATTTCCCATTTTTCCTGTGTAATTTACTCATACCCTTTTCTAAAGATCCCAGTTCCAGTTGTTTTGTCTTTCTTACTATCTTTGTTACTTCTAATAAAGTTGACTTAGACTTTGATTTCCATTTTCTAGTTATGTATTGCTTTTTGGCAGCTATCATAATTAGACTCAGCAAGGCCTTACTATGTCTAGGCAATTCCAAGTCTGTATCATAGCTCAAAAAATAATTTCCCTATTCACTCCAATTTGCTCACGCAGCATTCCTGGCAGAGAAGTTTGCAAGGAAACTTTAAAGTCAGACAACTCATATCACTCCCAGAAAATATGTTCCCAGTTACCTTTTTCTTCCCAGTCACATCTCCAACATTTCCTGTCTACCATAGCAAAGATTCTTTGGAGCCTGCTTTGGGTATAAAAATATCTATGTAAACACTTCCAGGCAAAGATCCTAAATCTTCTAGATTTTGTTGCATATTTGTGAGACAAACATATATCCCCCCATTGTTTCTTTGTGAAGTGCTTATTCAATTTCTCTCGTCCCAGTTTTTCCTAACCTCTTCTGATTGATTCTTACAATTATCATGCAATATCTTATATGCTCTACTAATTATTCCTTTCTTAATGGCAATTTCTGTTCTAGATTCTAGTAAGAACTCTCCTAGTGCAGGTCTTTTGTTTAGGACTCCCCTGTTTTTTCTCTTTCCCTGTACTCTGATATCAATCCTTGATATGGAAGGCAATCTCTAACCTGCAGTCCAAATAAGTTCTTAGCATCTTCCTATTCTATTACCTTTCCCTCTCTAGCTATTTGCGCCCAATACATTGGATCCTTTGCCAGTTTTCTTCAATATACTCCTGCCCTTTCTTGCCTATTCTTTGTACCCCTAATTGCAATCACCCCTATTGGCAGAATCTCCTTTCTCCAGTCCCGTATTGCATTCATGTTTTATTGTTGATCCTTCATCAGTTCCCAAATATTTATACACTCCCTCCTGCTCAAGTTCCTTTATATCGCATTCCTGTCCCAGACTGATATTTTCTTAGTGCTGCAACTTTTCTGCTTTAAATGTTACTTTTGCACACTTAGCAAGACCAAATGACATTCGTGTATCTTTTTAGGAAGTTTTGACCATTTCCAGTTGTGCTTTCAGTTCCTTATCTGATGAACTATACAGTCTTAAATCATTCACAAATAGAAGATAGAAGATAGAAGTCTTTACACTTTGTTGTTTTCTAGTAGCCAAACTGTAACTGCAACCTTACCTGTTAAGTAGACAGATTAATGGGTTAAGGGCAAGACAAAAGAGCAGTGGTGACAGAGTCACCCTGGAATATCCCTCTATTAATATTTATCCCTGAGATAATAATTTACCCTTTATCATGGCTTAGCTGCAAAGTGGTTTGCCACTGTTTCTTCATCACAGTGATGTAATTGATCAATGTAGGGTGCATCTTATACATTTGTAAGCACTCTTTTATCCATGAATGTGGGATGCTGTCAAATGTTTTTTGTAGTCTGTCCATGCCATACTTAAACATTTTCGCTTTTTACAATCCTCCATTATGATTTTATTTAACAATAAATGATCCTTTGTTCCATATGACTTTCTTTTGTTACCCTTTTGTTCTATTCTATGATTGAGTTTTCTTCTAAATGACTATAAAGTCTGTTGGCATCAATTCCAGTGTATAGATTATACATTGTCAGAAGGCAAGTTAATGGTGTATAGTTTTTAGGATAGCTTGCAGGTTCATTCTTAAGGAGGAGTATCATTTTTTCCTGTTGTTAACCAGGTTGGCATCTGTTTGGGTGCACATATAAATAGTTCTTACTCATGGCTAAATCTTCATGTAAAGGTATTAATAATTTTAGTCAGAAGTAAGGTTCATAGGTTCATAGGCTGGTACTAGGCTATCAGCCCTAGGGCCTATACAAGCCTAGCCATAACAGTTCCCTGGCTATTTCTTCCCACAGTATTTACTTCCCTGGACCCCTGTCCAGCAGGGTGACTGACATGATCCCCGGGGTGAATTTCCTATCTCCCATCCAATCATCAAGGTTCCTTTTGAAGAGGGTCAAAGAGGCGCTCTGCTTGACATGTATGGGCAGTCTATTCCAGAGTCTGGGGAGTCTCTGGGTCAGGAACCTATCCCTCCAACATGTTTTGTTCATTGTGATGACAAGGTTTAGATCCCTGGAGTGTGTGTCTCTGAGAGATTGAGATTTCTTTAAGTGTAGCATGTCCAACAGCTCTGGGTTTGACATGGCCTTGTATGTTAAGCAGAGATAGCCTCTGAGTAGATGATATGCGACAGAGTATAGGTGGAGTTTTTTAGATGGTCAGTATAGGGCATCTGCTTTAGGCCTGTTGTACTGCACCCGTGCCTGTGGTTTTCCAATTAGGAGCTTTTCTTCATTCTATTTCAATTTGTCTGGCTGTTACTTCATCCCATTTCATGTTATTTACATTTGAACTTCTTATCCTTTCTTTTACTTCTCTCTATTCAGCATCTTTCTTATGTTCCACTGGATCTTCATAGACATTTCTCCAAAACGTGTCTATTTTTTCTTCTTTTGTTTTTGGTGGTATTTCTGTTTCTTTTGCCTTATTTCCCAATTCTCTATAAAACTTTTTGGGTCGTCAATAAATTGATTATTTTGTACTTTTCCTTTATATTTATTTATCTGCGTATCTTTTAAGTGTTTCTGTCTGTACTGTTATCTTTTGTTTATTTGCAATAGAGTATGATAGATCCTGGTTTGTTCCGATACTGCATTTTGTTATTATTACGTCTATCTTTCTGAGTATTTTGTTGATGTGTTCCCTCTTCTGTACTTTTCTAACAGCAACACTTCTTGTCTTAACTGCTTTATAATTTTCTCTATTCAATACTTCCATGATGTCATTTAATTTCTCCCCTTCATTTCCCTTACTTCCCTGTGTTTATATGGTAAAACTTTATCTGTTAATTTAGCTGCACAGTAATATATCCTGTTTACTTCTATTATATCACATGCATTTCTATGAACAGTCTAGATTACTGTGCTAATTTTTTTTATCAAACTTCTAACATTTTAGGTCTTATTGGCTTTCTATAATCTATTTTTTAATTGATCTTAATATGTCCAGCCATCTCTATTAAATCAAGCAGCTCTTCCCTTAGATCATTTCTTCTAAACTAGGGGCACATTCTTTGTTCTCCATTTCCTGTGGGCAGAATGTTTCAGAACATCTTACTCTGACATATACTCTTCAGCTTCATCCTGTGTCATCTGTTGCTCTTTCATATTGGAACTCACTGGCCCATCACTCCACAGCATTGACTGCATCAGAGTTGCAATAGTTTCCTGTTCCTCCCTTGCTGTGTAACTCAATTGAACTTTTGTACTGGTTTCCTACTGAAGACTCCAAAGTATCTTCATATGGCAACTGATCAGATGCTTCCCACTCTCCTGGTTTCTCCTTAATATGGCGACTCATTGTTCTATCATGCTGTGATGTTATCAGTTAGATTTTCTACACTAAATCCTTTCCTTTGCAGGTTATCCATGACTTCAGTTTCTATTTTTTAACTTCTCCATTACTAATTATCTTTTCTACTTTCTCTCTTTGTTTTCTTACTTTTTTGTATTGTAAAATTTTCCATACCTGGATGTATTTGCCTGTATTTTTTCTTCAAATATCTATGGCGCTGCTATTTTTCTATTTATTAGTTTTGCTTTCTCCTTTGAATAAATATTGCACCATATTAAATCTCTTTTTCTTTCCCATGCCCATATTTCTTTTTCAGACATCTCCTGCTCCTCCTGTTTCTCCTTTCCTGGGGGACTCATTGTTCCATAATGCTGAGACATAACCTGTGTTAGACTGTTGATGTTAAATCTTTTACTTTACAGGTATTCCATAACTTCATCTTCTATGTTTTTTACTTATGCTTTACTAATCTTCTGTTCTACATTCCCCTTGTGATTTTATTTTTTGTATTGTTAAATTTTCCACGTGTGCTTTTGCCTGTTTTTCTCTTCAAATAAATTTGGAACTGCTTTTTGTATTGATTAATTTGGCTTTCTCCTTTAGATAAATATTGCACCATATCAGATCTCTTTCTTTCGCATGGCCATGTTTCTTTTTTATACCTTTCAAAAATCTCTAGATTTTGTTCTTTATATTTTTACACTTCCCATTTGTTTTTTTTTTCCCAAACGGTCCAAGGTTTCATGGTCTATATAATGTTTTTCATGAAAATGTTAGATTAATGAACACAAATTTGCCTTTGAAGCTTTTGACAGTTTTTCTTGTGCAAGTATTTTTCTTTCCTCTAATTTCTCTCTTAATCTTTTTGGATATCTTCTATCCAAAAATTCTGGGCTTCTTGCATAATAGTAACAATAGATTATTTCTTTTCACTCTATCATCTTTATGACTCTATTTTGGCCTGCCAGTTTTTGTGTTTTTTGTGAACTACTACTTCCTTCTACAATGGGGGGGGGGGGTAACCCCCCCAAGTTTGGCCTTACCTCATTGTAAGGATGTGTCCATGTTTTGAGGATTTTACACTGTCATTTTTTTTCAGTCCTGGCACCAGGATTGGGCACTTCTTTATCCTGGGACTTGTACACCCAGCAGTCTTTTTTTATTTTTTAACCTACTTCTCTTCATGGTATATGCTACACAAAATACACTCTATATATCAGTATTGTCTTGGTGAGATTTTGTAAAAAAGAAACACAGCACCAAAACTAAGAAGCAAAGGGAAGACCACCGGCTCAGCTTTCAACAACACTACAACACCAAATGTTCCTTCTTATGGGAGCAGCAATCGCTGAGTATACTCCTTCACAAACCTTTTGTCAGCAAAAACAGATAAACCAGCACGTAAACATTTAAAATTGGAACAAGACTTCTTTATTCACAAAACAGTAAACCCAAGCGCTTTCGCCTGAGAGTCTCAGGCTTTTTCAAGGTCTTGAAAAAGCCTGAGACTCTCAGCAAGCGCTTACTGTTTTGTGAATAAAGTCTTGTTCCAGTTTTAAACGCTATGCTGGTTTATCTGTTTTTGCTGACAAAAGGCTTGTGAAGGAGTATACTCAGCGATTGCTGCTCCCATAAGAAGGAACATTTGGTGTTGTACTGTTGTTGAAAGCTGAGCCGGTGGTCTTCCCTTTGCTTCTGAGATTTTGTAAAAAAAAGGTCCACCTCATTAAGGTACTCACCAAGACTTGAGGATGAACTCAATTCCCGCAATACTACTCTCCTTTCATTGCTTGTTGATTTATCATTTCTCTCCATTTGTACCCCATTCTCACACCTATATGGTGTGTCTTTAACCAAAAATGTCCTGATTCACAAGATTGAAAATTCATTGACAACTATAGCTGTTCAGTCGATGGACAAAAAATACAAATAACTGAAAACAATATCTTAAGGTTTTCCCTCCTCACAGACATGAACTGATACCATTGTATCTTATATATAAAGGCCTCCTAGCCCCCTATTACATACAGAAGCACCTGTTTTATAAGTACACTGTTATTTAAAATTCTTAGCCTAAGCTCCTGTCCACCACTCAGAAAAGTACTCCAAACCAGACAACCAAACTATTCAATTAGAAGCAGCCAAGATAGCTCTTTCACTTTGATCAGACCTAAATTTAAACTTTCCATAGGAGAAAAGGCCCTCTCAAGAATAGGAACTGTTCTATGATTTCAATTCCCTGCAGATATTAAAAAACTAGGAACACTTGAAAAATTAAAAAAAAAATCTCATTCAGCACAGCAGAAAACCTAAATGCAGCCAGTAACATCATGTAATCCATACTACAAGCTTTAGTAATGTATATTTTATACATGAACATTCTTAAAATTTAAGTGACTTAATCTTAATATTTTTATGCAGTTTGAACATTCCACATTTTAATTTTAGTCCTTCCATACCTCATTTCTAACGTAATTACATCCTGTGGTGCATTTCTAGATATTGTTTACTGGCTTTAAAACTTTATTCATTGTACTTGCTTTAAGTATTGTTGTTATATTATTGTACCAGGGTCATGACTGAAAAGGATTAACTGACCAGCTCAGTAATCAGTTATCAAATTATAAAATAAATAAAATAAATATTTAAATATTATCCCTGCGTCCTCTAGTGATCCTTTTGGCTTTGCCTTCAGCACTTTCATTTAGAGATATGGCGGCCTCCTGCACATGGACACACATCCATCACTTTCAAGTATCCCTAATTTCACCCCTGCTTTGTTCATCATAACTCACAGACTATTAGTCAATAATACCAGACATTATGATTCTCATACTTCTTATAGTTTAGAAAGTATATATCCTTCAAGCCTTCTTCAGTTAATGAAGATGGCTGAAACTCTGAATTGCTAATGAGTTTCTACCTGTGTCAGGAGTGTAAGGTTTGATGTGTCCCCCCCAGTTTAACACCACATATTTAATTAACTTAAGGTAATTAGTAGAACATATCTCTGGTGCCTAGTGGTAGTGCAGAGGACTAAAGCTCTGCAAAATAATTGTTTGTGAGTGCCACATGTACCAGATTTTGAATCTTTTTAAGTGTCTTCAGGGTCATTATATAAAGAGGATCCCTGTTATCTAGTGTTCCCTCCACCACCTTACATCTTTAGTGCTGCAAAACCTATTCTTTTAGCTTTTTAATTTCCTTTACGATACACTATAAAGACTATCCCTGGTGTCTAGTGTTCCATCTGTCCTGCATCAAAAACTTGTTAGATTTGAAGTTTAAATGTCTTTATGGTACAATATAAAGAAGATCCTTGATATTTAGTTTCTCCAATATTGCAGGATATGCTCATTAGTCTAGTGTAGAGGTATGATAGCCCACCCCACCATACTCATACAATTGATGCATACTCAAACACACACACACACACACACACACACACACACACACACACACACACACACACACACACACACACACACACACACACACACACCCTACCTTACTTATTAGTTAATTAACCTCCACCCAGACCACCCAGACAAACACAGTCATTCAAATACACACACCTGAGGCCAGTCATCCCTCAGTATACACTTGTACATGCAACCACACACACACACACACACACACACACACACACACACACACACACACACACACACACACACACAGACCTTTACCTTGTCACAAAAAATCCCCTGTGCTTGCCTCTTACACAATCTCACCTATTGGATGTGCTGGATGAATGTTAACTTTTAGCCTTATTCATTAACGTGGCTGGCCGAGATAACCTATGCCATACTGCTGACATTTCACGGGGGAGAGCATATGGCTAATTAGCACAGGACACACTGCCCTGGAATGTCTTATTAGCATTAGCAGTAGGCCACAGAGAAAGCCCATCAGAGCACTGCACCTCTTTGTTTTACAGCACTGTGATAGAGTTGTCTCTGAACTGGAAATAATTAATGCAAGGGGTAAAAGTGGGATTACTCCTCACTGTAACTTTTCTGTATTCTGCCCATTATATAAATAAAGAGAGAAGAACAAAGAAAAATAGCAAGAAGTATATGAATAACCTACATAGGTAAAGTATATACATAATGTTATTTGGTGGACTAGACATCTGTCAGAGTCACTAGATGCACACTTTTATTGTCATAAGTATTATACGGAGATAATATTATTCAAAAATAAAATGACCACAGGTGAGATGAAGAGAACATTGTTATAACTTTTTTGGTATGACGATTATTCTTTTAATGAAAATTTGGTACTTACGTATTTTCGCAACCAGATTTTTAACGGCAATAGCAGTTGCTTCACGATCATTAAATATGCTAGTTAATGTTGTAAAACTGTTGTAGAATGTCTATTTTTGTGCCACAAAAATGTGGTTTTTTTACTTATATCAACAAAATGTAAAAAACATGGGGCAGGATTCACGAAAGCTTGCACGGAGTGTAAGAGACATGTAACACTCCATGCAAGCCTCGCGATCCAGGAACAGCCCTAAACTCCGTGTAAGAGACCAGCTAAAACGTCTCTTACACGGACTGGGCATGGACATGCTAAATACCTCACTTGCAGCTGAAAGGTATGCAAATGAGGTATATTAGCGATCCATGAAGCAGAAACCAGCCCGTGTAAGAGACGTTTTAGCTGCAGAAATGTACTCAGTTGACAACTGAGTACGTTTCTGCAAAATTCACAACGGAGCCATGTCAGCTCCAAATAAAGGGTGCATATGTGTCAGGCAGCATGCCAATGGCCAAATATGTGGCCATTGGCAAGGTAACCCGATGCAAAAATAATAAAAATATAATTTTTTTTCGGCGATCGCCGATGTTTAAGCAGCGCAGCCATAAAATGGCTGCGCTGCATAAAACATAAAAATGAAGGTTATAAACCCACAAATGTGGGTTTTATGCAATACATGGAATGACAATGCAGCGACCAGCAGACCAAAAACAACATGGCCACCGTGTAGTGGTTGCTAGGGGGTGAAGCTGAGTGTAAGACATGTAACTAAGCATTAGTAGGCAATCTCATGTAAATGAGGGTTAGGATACTGAATCTCACAGTCACATAGCAAATGAGCACAGTCTGAGTAGTGTAAGAGATACATAAGGGGGAGGAATAGAGTAGGAGATAGGTGACATCACAGGGGGGGAATGGTAGAAAGAAATGCAGTTCATTGGAGGTCAGTGTAACATGACAGATGACAGACACAGATCAGGGAAAGAGGAGTGCCACAAGATAAGTCTGGGAAAGTCAAGAAATGGAAGGTGTACACTGTTACTTACACTAAAGTTTCTTGCTGGGCGTGCATGCTCACGTGTGCGCGCCATGAAGCGCGAGTAGGGCAGTTTGCGCACGTGTAAGGCAGACTGAGCATGTGGGAGCGTGTTGGTAGATGTTTAACACTGTTTGCGCTGGTGTGCACGCGTGTAGGGCAGACTGAGCATGTGGGAGCCTGTTGGCAGACTTGTAAGACTGTTTGTGCTGCTGTGTGCGTGTTTTAACCCGAAAAGTCAGATCCTGAACAGTGTAAGCATGTGTGCGCACGTGTAAGCCACTGTGAGTGAGTTTCTGCTGGTATGCACGCTGCTCCCCCCTGAGGAAACAGAAAGGAAAAAGGAAGCAACAGAATTAGTAGGAAGCTAGCAGGGAATACTGCTGGAGCTAGCAGGTGAAAACAATTAGAAGCAGGAAATTACACAGGCAGAATAGTAGCCCAGCCCAGCACTTAAAACTCTGCAAACAGCAGTGCATGATGTTTCTCTCAAGAGACACTGCAAGACAGGAGTAAGCTAATAGAAGTGAAAACTGAAAAAGTTTCACTCAGAGTAGAAATGTTAGGGGCTGCCATAGCTGTCATAATGAGACATAGGCAACTTGCTGAGGGTGGTGACAATGCAGATGGTGCCAGAAAACCCACAGTGAGGAGACAGGGAAGAGTGTACAGGCCCAGGGTCACCTACCACGGGTTACATGAGCGGGAGATAGTAGAGCGCTATAGAGTGGACAGAGAGCTCCTGCAGCAAATAGTTGAGCTGTGCAGGCCACGCCTCGCACACAGAACCAACAGAGGGGAACCCATCCCAGTGGAAACCAAGGTATGTGTTGGCCTAAGAATACTAGCAACAGGTACCTTCCAGAGACCAACTGGTGATTTGATGGGGATATCACAGGCATCAGCCTCCAGGGTACTGCACCAGTTCCTGGATGCCATGTCAGCACATGTTGGTGATCATGTATATTTCCCCAATGCCCGTGAGGTATTTGCCAGCAATATGCGTCTCTTCCAGCAAATAGTGGAATACCCTGAGGTAGTGGGTGCAATAGACTGCACGCACATATGCATCAAAGCACCAGCCGGTGAGTGGGGTAGGGCCTACATTAACCGCAAGGGCTTCCCCTCCATCAACTGCCAGGTCATGTGTGATGCCCAAGGCATAATAATGAATGTGTGTGCTGGCTGCCCTGGGAGTTACCATGATTCCCACATCTTGCATTTGACGCAGCTGTACCAGACATTTGTCAATGGTGGCATCCCACACGGACACCTAGTGAGGGATGCAGGTTATGCACTGGAGCCGTGGCTGATGACACCCATCAGAAACGCACACACACCTGAACAGGAACGCCATAATGAGGCACATGCACAAACACGTAATGTAATAGAGCATGTGTTTGGGCTGCTGAAGTCACGGCTCCGGTGTCTGGACACATCTGGTGGAGCCTTGCAGTACACACCAACTACATGTACCCAAATTGTCATGGTATGTGCTATGCTACATAATATGATCTTGCAAAAACAGCTGCAGCAGGACCAGCATAGGACTGGACCAAACAGCCCCCCACCATTGCCAAGGCCATCACAGGCAGAGCGTGACTCGGAGGAGGAACAACCTGAGCCTGCCCCAGTAGGCAGAAGGAGGCGTGCCCAGTATGCCCTGGCCTTGGCAAAGAGGCAACACATAGCACATACACTGGCTCAGTAGGAACCCTGGGAATGATAACCGCTCTGACTCACTCAAATAATAACATGGATGCCTAAAATGACATGACCTGCTCACAAACATGTACAGGGAGTGTAATATGTGCATCCGACAGAGGCAGCCCTGCAGCACCACCTGAGGCATGAATGCCATGTGTTAAGTAATGTAACACCATGTACTATATGCACACCTGAGGACCCTGACTAACATCCACCCTCACCAAGCATGAAACCACAAAATGACAATGGGATGATCAAGTGCAATAACTGGCTGAAGTAATGCAGTTAGTCAAAGGAGAGCCAATGTGTTTCAGGCTGGGAAGACATGCGGAGCATGACATGATGCACCACCTGCTAGGGGTGGCGTGCACCTATCAGTCCATGCCCCATGGATACTGGCAAAGGCTGTCAGTACCCACAGCATGCCCTGAATAGGTATGTCTCAAAACACAAACCCACCTTCATAGGTACCACAAGGGATAGGAACCTAGATGTAATGCTACCCAATGCCAGAAGTCTAAACAGCAAGATGTGTGCAGTGTAAATGCACACAGTATGGAGAATGTAGATATCAGTCCTGTAATAGAAAACTGGGTCAAGGCTCACATCAGCACCCTAACACTACCAGGTCACACTTCATACTGTGCTGTACAGCCGCAAAACATGGAACAAGCTACAAAAGGAGGGTGACTAGCAATAAATGTCAAGGATAACCACACCCCCATGTTGGTACCACAACAAGAAGCAACATGGATTAGCCATAGTCAAATACCAATGGCTAAAACCGCCTCCCAGTATATAGCCTGCTGCAGACTACTGTCCTAATACCAGGAACTGCACCTGGCCTATGTTGGAATACATGAATATATCAAGCCCCCCAAACCACATTATATTGCTTGACTGAAAATACCCAGACATACACCGAGAGCATTATACTAGCACCAACACAGTCGGAGAAAAGTTCCCAGAATCCATAAACCAAAATGCCCAGGAACAACGTACCACTCCCACAAGAGGGGTAAGCATACTGGATGTGATAATCAGCAACATGTGTACTGGATGGCAAGATGAGAAGTGTATCCCTCACTGGTAAGACCAGACCATAGAGTAATCACACTGGATATACACATCCCGACCCCAGTCCCTGACCAGAATACCACAGTGAAAAACATGTGTAAAGCATAGGTTGCACCCCTCCAAACCAATGTGGAATCCACGAAAGGCCCTGTGCAAGTGCAGTATATGGGACACACCGCAGAACATGTTATACAGGAATTCCATGAACACAGCCAGGAATGCTTGGAGTATGCAATCACAAATAACAACAAGACACAATGCCATACACGCAGGCATCTGGCATGCTGGACTCCAGCCATTACCAAACCATGCAAGAGAATGAGGAAGCTACCACATGATAGAGCAAACATAAAAAGGGAAGTAATCACTGATCAGTAGTATGGCAATAAAATATGTCCACACATACAATCCACTAAGGCCAGCCACAAAAAGTAGAATCTGTGAATCCAGAGGCAATGTGACACCTGTCCCAAGTACACAGACAACCACAACTCCCCCCAATAAATACAAATATGTGTGATAGATGCAACCATGTATCCAAACCGGAGGCTGAGCTCCCCCAACTCAGTACTGTCAAAACTAGTCAGGAGGAGAAGGTAACTACATACACCACAAACCCAGTCCCACATAGACCTACCACAACTGTAAACCAAACACATAAACACAGAAAAACATTCCCGGAGGCCCTAATTACAAACACACCACACCAACAGAAGCCTCCAAAGCAGATCCCAAGCAACCACAGCCTCCAAACATAGCACATGCAACACATAGTACACAAAGCTGGTGTGCCAAACAGTCACAGGCCAGAAGGAGAAACAACATGCCTGATACAGTTGTAATAGGTGTCTGTATAGGCAGACACACTGATGTCCCACTCACCAGACTGAACAAGGGAAAGGGTACAGTAAGCTGCCTGTAGGCTGCCACAATATGCCACATAACACAAGTACGCAGGTCACCCCAAAGCAAGCAGAAATATGATGCACTCAATGTCCATGCTGGTGTGAATGACCTGAGATGTACCTCCCTGGACTACATGAAAAGAGACATGGATGAGCTCTCTGAGTATGTACCCCAGGCGGTATGACACTGGCCGTGTGCAGCATCCAACCCTCACCAAGAATGATGCCACAGTACAAACACAGAATGATCATCTTTAACAGGTGGCACAGTTACAGCTGTCAGTCCAAGAGGGTCTAATGTCTGTCTGCTTGAGATGTCATGCATGACAAGCCATGCTGCTGTTCCAGGGATGGCTTGCACCTGTTACCCCTGTGCGTCTGGATACTGGATAAGGCCTTTGCCACCTCCATAGAGCCGTATGTAGGCAAGGCCAAAAAGACTACACACCACCCTAGAAAACATAAGTGGTAAGAAACATAAGGGTAATGCTGACCAATGCCAGATGTGTAAACTGCAATATGCATGCCCCTGAGGCACTTCCTAGTATGGAGAACATCGATGTCTGTGCAGTGACAGAAGCCTGCTGCAAGCCTAGTCATAGCACACCAGCACTACCAGGTTATACCACATATCATGTGTTATGGCCCCAACACCTTGACCAAAACATCAAAGGAGGGGGAGTATCAATATGCAGCATAGACACCCATACGGCCAGGTAACTGACAATGCACAAAGCAGCGGAGACCACCCATGTGCACCTAAGTGTAGTCAAAACTGCTGTACAGTCTGTAGCATGCGACAGACTACACTCTCACACACAAGAACTCCACCCAGACATCCTGAAGACACTGGACAGTATGAATGTCCCACCAAATACCAGACAAGGTACTCACAAATTACCACATAGGTGGTAAACCATTATGTATGCAAGGAGTAATCAGGGACCTAGGGACACAAGTCGACAGTAATCTGTCATGTGACACTCACAATGCCAATGTGGCTAGGAAGATTATCGATATTGGACACCGTATCATGAAAGGATTCACATCTACATCAACAGAGGTCACTGTGCCCCTGTACTGTTCCCTTATCAGACCCATAATCTAGTACAATTACTCATATGGGATGTACCATACGTGACACCTGCAGCGGTTCGGAAGACCTCAAAGGTACCCCACCAAGAGGATAAAGGGAGTCAAATATATGTCATATGCTGCCTGGCTGTAGACTCCCCAGCTGAATGCACTCACAGACTGCCTACACAGAGGCATTGTCTGTCTGTTGTACAAGGCCATGTCCAACACAGGAGTAATGGACATGCTCCACCACAGGAAATCAAAACCATTGGAGCTGTGAGAGTGACAGATGTCAGCCTCAACACATAATGAAATAGGATGTGCTGGAGGGACAGATACATAACCCAGAGGCTCCCCACACCCAGAAACAGGATCCCAATCCATGTTAGGCAGAGACCCTCACTGACACCCCTCAACAGGAATATTGCCAAGTGGATGGATGATCATACATGTATACTGGGGGTCTTCACTGTGTCACGACCAGACAGAGGCACAGTAAAGAAAATCATAAATGGCCATAATAGTCACATAGCAAGGCGGTGAAAGACACACACTCTGGCTTGGCTTACTAATGCCCTAGGGTGGATAGCCTAGTATGAACCCATGAACCTATGAAGATACAAATTGTACAGGACACTAAGGATAATCACAAGGCTTACTTAACTGATGGTAGGAACCATGTTGGGAATCCACAGATATGCTCTGAATCACACAGATATTACAAACAACATACCAAACACACACACATATTGCTAACATACAACCTTACAGGTGCAGTGCAAACCCCCAGAATGCAAAATATCTATCCCAGCAGACTGCTGGTCCCCTGACATTGCAGATGCTGAGGTAACAGCCATCATCTGCAAAGCAAAACACACAGCAGCAAAGGTATGTGATGGTGTCCTGGGCTGAGGCCAACATGGACTCCAAGAATAATGGAATGCCAAATCACACTACTGCCCAATGTCAGCCTTACCACAGGATATGTACCCAAAGAGCAGTGTACAACAACAGTGGTCCTTCACAACAAAGGTGTTGCTTGAATGGATACTGCAAACTACCACCCCAGGATCCTGACAAGCTTGGTCTGCACAGCTATGGAAAGGATCAGTATCTACCGCAGACATAAAGCTATTGTGGACCTACTGATACTGGACCCTACCCAGTGTGGCTGTCGTAACTGCAGATCCTGCCCCTAAACATGTTTGACCTATTTGAAACAGTCATTAATGTCATTGATGAGGGCAATGTGGTCCACACAGCGTAGCTGGACCGTGCATATGCTTCTAGACAATACCCTATGAGTTCAGTATGGATATGTTCACCAGCTTAAATATATACCCCTATGTCAGTAGAGGGGTTGCAAACCAGACCAAGGACAGAACTGACATGGTCAGACATGCTGCATCCATGTCAGACTACAAAGCAGATATGAGTGGCATCTCACAAGGCTTGGTCCTGGCCCCCCCCCCGTTCTCTATATATGTCCAATAAGTATAGGCCAACATGGAAGGACTGTGACTGAACATGTATGCAGAGGAGTACAAACAGCCCACCATATACGACCCCCAGCTGACACAAGCAAC
This sequence comes from Protopterus annectens, assembly GCF_019279795.1. Lineage (NCBI taxonomy): Eukaryota > Metazoa > Chordata > Ceratodontiformes > Protopteridae > Protopterus > Protopterus annectens. Next base: position 831,124,911 of record NC_056741.1, on the reverse strand, counting down.
CCACAAAAGGGCCACCTACAAACAGACAACTGGAGCCATAGCCATGTCAGCAAGCTAATTGCAGAACTGTGTATAGACAACCACCATGGATCTACAGTAAGTGCCCACAAATTACCACACAGGTGTTAATCCATTACGTACCTAACATGTAATGAGAGACCTGGGAACACAAGGTGATAGATATCCTGCACTGGACAAACATGTGGCTGTAGTGTTCGCAGAAACATACCATATACCCACCCAATCATGAAGGTTGTCAGATGTAGATAAGGGGAGGTCACTGTGGCTCTGCAGTCATCCTTCATCAGCGTCACAGTTGACTACAATAGCCCCTGTGGGATATACCTCAGCAGACACCTCCATCAACTGTAAAGTCCACAACAGTACCCCACCAGGAGTAGCAAAGAGCATGAACAGATGCCATGTGTTGCCTGAGTAAACAAACTGCAGCCCCATACACTGCCATACTGCCCAGCTACAGGCAAGCTGTGCCTGATGTATGAAGCCATGTCCAACCTGGAATCAATGAATATGTTGCACCTTGTACAATCTGAATGGCAGTGATCTATGCACATGAGAGACCTGAACCCCAGCACTGACATACATAGGACAAGCTATACAGAATGATCCATAACACAGAAGGCACCCCCACTCTTGAGTAAACTTCCGGTACAGGTTAGCCAGAGAGTCACCTATCGACACCCCTCAAGAGGAATCCCGATGAGTGGATGGGAGATGGTAGGTTAACCCTGGGTATCACTGTTATGTCAGAGGTAGACGGAGGCACAGTATACTAACCATGACATATGTCATGGCAAACTCCAGTTACAATGTGTGTCGAAGGACAAACTGTGACTAGCATCAGAAATGGCCTAGGGAACATCGCTAGTGTTTGCCAGTGTCCACCTATGTTGTGGAATACACTACCAATGTTGGACGAGCCTGGTGTAGGTAGTCCATATCTGAACATAATGCAACATGGTCATATGTGCACAACTGGCCCCTACACAGTCTGTTGTGCTCACTATGAAGATGGCAAGCAGTGATAGGACTAAAGCCCAGGATACCGTCCACCACAGTGAAAGTACTGAACCAGTACACTATACGGTACTACAGTGTTAGGTCATTATGAAAGTATGTTGACAACTGTCTGCAAAGTATCCCATGCAATCCCTGCAGGCACAGTATAATCCCTGTTGTGGCAGACACGAAGCAGTTGGCCAGTTAGTACACAACATGACACCCAACACAACCATAAACGTGAGATATTGTTGAAGTTCACACACACCCAAATATGTGGTGGACTTCAGAGTGCAACATATGGAACGCTCACCCTGGGCATGCTCGCACACTTTGATAAATGAGGCATATGTCAGACAACATGTCATGGAAAGGCTGAACTGGGCATGCTCACACACTTAGGCCATATCTCCATTTAGCAGTTGGCCACACATATCTGGTATTTGTACGTGTCATTCCAGGAACCAACCACAACACAGCAATCTGCCCAGTGCACACAGTAATTGACTACAGAGACATAAGTGATATAGTGGATCGCCGGCATATGCAAACATCTTCCACAGATACACAAGTTGGTCATAGGAATAGGGAATGATATGGCAATAAAGACCTGCAAACAGTAGAACAGCACAACAAATATTGTGCATCTGACAATTGAACATATGGGGTGTAGAGGTCAATACTAGGCTTGTTGCCCTAGGGAATGACATTTCAGCCAGAGTGTGCTTGGCATCTGCATCCCCAGTACAGTAGGCTACTGTGCCACTGTAAAGTAGGTCACATAAGGCAACGTGTGAGGCTAGTGAGCTGTGCCTCTGTCAAGCAGGGGCACAGTGGAGATCCCAGGGTTTGAATGTGCTAAGCCACAGCCATGTTGTTGGTGTGTGCTGGAAGAGGGTTGCTGAGGATCTCTAACAGTAAGTGGCTGTCAATAACAGACTGAGGGGAGCCCTAGCTGCATTGTCTGGACAATTCCACTGTCAACACTGTGTTGTGATGATTATGTGGGAATGAAGTGTTGTGCCGGAACTGTTCACAGATGTCCTCCCTCTGTGGGCTACAGCTCTGCAATGTATTAGCTCACTCTGTCTGTTGGACGGCTCATATATGGCTGATGTACACCTGACAGATGTCTTGTTGTGGAGCAGTCATGGGTATATGTGGGATAGCATGATCAATACAAACCGTACACATGCTCATAGAATGCAATTGTCAAGGATTATGCTGAGTGGCCAGTATAGTCCCCCAGCATGGGTCCTTTGAAGTCGTCCACCCCAGTCTTCACAAGTGTAGAGTCTGCTTGTGCTAAATACAGTTTGTGTGCAGTGACAACCTTGCCTGGGGGTGGGGATGGGATATGGATGTCCAGGGAAAGGTGGGTATGGTCAGATATCAACAATGGTGGTCTACCTCTGGTGTGGAACAGTGAGTACCCATGTTGCAGATGGACAGGTGCAATATGTATTCCCCCATGTGGCTGTGGTGTGTGGTTCTGCCATAGCACATGGTCCCACAAATTGTAGTGGCTGTAGGGTAAAGTGGTAGAGGCCTGAGTAGTTCTCACACACAATATGCCTGTACCTGATGTTAACAACTGGAATGGTGTATGTGAACACCTGCATATCCCGGCACTGTTCCCAGGGAAGCTAAGTGTGTGTCCTGGATGTGGGTGTGGTGTTCTGGACTGGTTGTGTTGTGTGTTACAGGTCCTGTGGTCATGAAGCATGGTATAGAACATAACCTGCCAGTGCGATGTGCATATCTGACCCTGACATAGGTGGGTGCAAATGCATATATATGCTATCCCCCACCTGACAGGTAGTACTAGATGTACATACCTCTGTAGAAATAAAGATGTCAGCACCCTATAAATACTGCAGGTGCAGACCAGATGCCCAGTAATTCGGTTAGTGCGCTCTGCTAATGCGTCTCCCTCAAGTGTCATAATATAGGTAGGTAGGAGTTCGAACCATGCAATTGCTCAGTGTGTGTGTGTGTGTGTGTGTGTGTGTGTGGGTGAGTGGGGTTGATGTGTGTGCAAGTCTGTGTGAGGAAGATGTCCCTTTTGGCAACTGTGAAAGCACTCTACAGGATGCACATTCCCCTATCTAAGCACGGATGATGTCAGCACCCTATAAGTACAGCAGGAGAAGGAAAACCTCCCAGTAATTCGAATAGCGCACTCCGCTAATGCGTCTGTCATGAGTGTCATAACATAGTTAGGTAGGGATTTGAATCCTGCAATTGCCCAGTGTGTGTGGAGGGGGGTTAGTGTGTGTGCAAGTCTGTGTGAGGGAGATGTCCCTTTTGGCAACTGTGAAAGCACTCTACAGGATGCACATTCCCCTATCTAAGCACGGATGATGTCAGCACCCTATAAGTATAGCAGGAGAAGAGAAACCTCACAGTAATTCGAATAGCATGCTCTGCTAATGCATTTGTTGTGAGTGTCATAACATAGTTAGGTAGGGGTTTGAATCCTGCAATTGCCCATTGTGTGTGGAGGGGGGTTAGTGTGTGTGCAAGTCTGTGTGAGAAAGATGTCCCTTTTGGCAACTGTGAAAGCACTCTACAGGATGCACATTCCCCTGTCTAAGCACGGATGATGTCAGCACCCTATAAGTACAGCAGGAGAAGGGAAACCTCCCAGTAATTCAAATAGCGTGCTCTGCTAATGCATCTGTCACGAGTGTCATAGCATAATTAGGTAGGGGTTTGAATCCTGCAATTGCCCAGTGTGTGTGGAGGGTGGTTAGTGTGTGTCTGAGGGAGATGTCCATTTTGGCAACTGTGAAAGCACTCTACAGGATGCACATTCCCCTATCTAAGCACGGATGATGTCAGCACCATATAAGTACAGCAGGAGAAGCGAAACCTTCCAATAATTCGAATAGCGCGCTCTGCTAATGCGTCTGTTGTGAGTGTCATAACATAGTTAGGCAGGGGTTTGAATCCTGCAAATGCCCAGTGTGTGGGGGGGTGGTTAGTGTGTGTGCAAGTCTGTATGAGGGAGATGTCCCTTTTGACAAGTGTGAAAGCACTCTACAGGATGCACATTCCCCTATTTAAGCACGGATGATGTCAGCACCCTATAAGTACAGCAGAAGAAAGAGAACCTCCCAATAATTCAAATAGCGCACTCTGCTAATGCGTCGTTCTCAAGTGTCATAATATAGTTAGATAGGAGATTGAAACCTGCAAATGGCACGTGTGTGTGTTTGGATGTGGGGAGCTTGTGTGTGTGCAATTCTGTATGAAAAACATGTGTTTTTTTGCAATCAGGAGATCACACTACATGATGCACATTACCCTTTCCAAACAGTGATGATGTCAGCACCCTATACATACAGCTGGAGAAGTGACACCTACCAGTAATCCGAATAGTGCAGTCTGCTACAGCGTCACTCTCAAGTGTCATACCATAGTTAGGTAGGGGTTTAAAACCTGCAAGTGTCTGTGTGTTTGGATGTGGGGAGTTTGTGTGTGTGCAATTCTGTATGAAAAACATGTTAGCTTTGGCAATCAGGAGAAATCACTACCTCATGCACATTACCCTTTCAAAACACTGATGATGTCAGCACCCTATAAGTACAGCCAGAGAAGAGGAACCTCCTAGTAATCCGAATAGTGCATTTCGCTAATGCGTCTCTTTTACGTGTTGTGACTTAGTTAGGTAGGGGTATGAATCCTGCAAGTGTGTGTGTGGGTGGGGGTAGTAGGGTGTGTGTAAATGCAAGTGTGAGAGAACAGATCCTTTTGGCAAATACTACAATACACCAGATGCTGCATATTCCCCCAGTAAACACAGGGGATGTCACCACACTATCAGCACAGCCAAACAGGGCTAGTTGGCCAGTAATGCCAATAGTGTGCTCTGCTACTGGGTCTATTACCATTGTCAGAGTGCAGATAGGTATGTTTTGGTAACCCACAACTGCCACGTGTGGTTGTGTCACACATTATGACCTTTTGTGGGTCTTTGTGCATAACAATGCATGCCATTGCCTAAACCAGCAATGGTAATGCACACATGATGTATGTGTGTGACACATACACATACATACCTGTGACCTGCAGTAGTTACCATGTCTGACACATGCCTCGAGTGGATAAATGGTATTTGCAATGCATAACAATATGACTGTGTCTTACTGTGCAGGGGACACATGCGGTATGTGACTATACAGTGTGGGTGTATATGGTAAAATACCTACAGCAGGGGATACACATCTGGTCTGGGCCATATAGTCTACATGTAGTCGATGTATAGGTGCTGCATGTTCCCACCTGTTGTGGGAGAGGTAACATGTCATTCCACTGCAATTCAGTGACCACATGCTGGGAACCCTTCAACTAGTGTGTTGTAGCTACAGTAATGCTCATGCACAATGTTTGGCTGGATGCAGTCCAGCCATATAAAGACAGTTCTTGAGACTGTCATATTGCCAGTGTTGTTATGGAGGATAGGTGGGTTTCCTGTGTATGGGAGGGTTGTGTGTGCCAGGCTATGAACCAGACGGCAGTCCGACACACTGTTAGCTGAACATGAATAGGCCCTGATGCTTTGTGCTGTGCCAACAACCTGGAGGTGTGTGTATCTGTAGTGTCTTGGGATACCACCCCCCTGTCCATGTGTGTTACATGTGTAGGGGACGACAGGCATGGTATGAGGTATAACCTGGCAGTGATGGGTTGCACCTGTGAGCCATGAATCAGGACTCTGGTACTGCACACACATTGCAGTTCACCATGCTGAGGACAGTGTCCAGTGCATGCATCTTGCGGTGCACACTGCTGGTGTTGTGTAGCATCACTGTTAGTGTCCTATCCTGTGTGATATCCGTGGAGGTGGCTATGTAATCCGTGTCCTGCAGCATAAGGCAGTATGTGTGTATCAAGGGGCTTCGCCAATATACATTGGGCCATGGGTGTCACATGCAAGCTGCCCCTCGCACATCATTGTGGCCTCCCTAGCATGTAAGCACACATTGACAGCCAGTGGATACCCTACAAATGACATTGGAGACTGAGCAGAATGTAGACATAGAACACCCTTCCTACATATAGTGGTAGCATACCTGGTGAGGGTATGATGGCAACCAAGATCAGGCTCATACTGGCCCGTACCACATGCTGAGAGATCCCTTCTATGTTCCCTATCATGTAGTCCAGGGAGGTATGTCTCAGGTCATCCATAGTGGCATGGTCAATGACTGAGTCATATGTGTCCATGCCTCTGACTGACCTGTATGCATGTGTTTTGTGGTGGACCATAGTGCCCCAGGGGCATATCACTGTGACCTTCACCATGTACAGCCTGCTGAGTGAGACCCCAGTGCAGCGGCCAAGAGAGGTACCTGACACATCTGTAGCAGGTGTGTTGTGTAGCTCTACAGGCTGTGAGTGTGTGGCACACGGGATGTGTGTGCCATGTGTGGCATGTGCTCTGTTCCGACGTAACATATGCCTGTGTGCCAGCTGCGGAGGTGTGTGATGCTCAGGCAGGATGCTATTCTGAGTCTCCAAGTATGCCCCAGTATGTTCAGCTTGCTGTCAGTGCATGTCTATGTCTGACTGGTATTGCAGTCACTGTAGTATGACATGCCACCTTACAGGGTATGGCATTACTGGGTTCAGAATGCTCAGTCCCCAGATTGGCTATGTGGTGGCATCCCACACATGTATTGTACATTCCTGGCCAAGAGTGATGGTTCACTGCACACATGTGTCAGCTGTGACATTGCCACATGACTCACATAAACCACAACTGGACCATAGAGGAGATTCACAGGTTACCTTTGCACATGCTACCCTAGTAGTGTGATTGCCATGGTGAGTGCCAACAAATAGGGCCAATGGGGAACAACATACTGAAGGTGTGTATGTGTGGGTGTACTGCTACTGTTTCATAGCACTGGCATATATGACTGCACATGTGGGTAAATGCCAGGTAAGACATGTGCGATGTGTCACAGGCAACGTACATGCGAACAGGACAGACAGTGATGTTCTCTCATGTGTAAACTTGACATACATATCGTACGCTATGCAGATGTCACTAGGAGTCCACAGAAGCACTGTAACTCTGCATTGTAGGTGGAAGCAGTGTTGCAGGGAACCCCAAGCGAACATGCATGCAAACAAAGCTACATTAAGCAGGGCTGGAAGTAGTCCATTGTATAACAAAGAAGGGGTAACACTAACAGTAGGTTACAGTGCAAATATGTGGGCACTATCAACATGTACCCAGAAATGCACAGCGCAGATGCCCATGGTAGAACTGATATTATGTCATAGTTAATTGTGATTTGGATTACATTGGTACTGCACACATATCAACATGCGCAAGCATCAACATTGCATAGTCGTTGTGGGCAACTTGCCACCATTACTGTACATGTCCATCATTGCGTATCACTACTTGCATTAGCTTCCCCCCGTGCTACCCATGTATGTGGCTGTCTGTTGACATCCTTACCAGCGGTATGCAATAATGTGCAGCTGTTACACTTTGGTACGTACTATGGGTGCAGATAACAATTCAGGACAGTCATACGGTTACTGCATCAGGCATGCTGGGATATACACACAGTCATATCAGCACACTGTACTGTTACCAGCATGATACTACTAATACACTTCTATGTAGTCATCCTGTGCATCAGCAATGTGTTTACCTGTACCTGCACTGATGTTGGAGATTGCAGGGGGTGGCACAGTTTCATCATATGCACAGGGTGTGAATTAGGTATGCCTGAGTCTGCCACTGATACCACCAATTGACATGTGTGTGTATGTGTGTTGGTGAGGGACAGCAGTACAGGGTGGGGCACTGTTGGTGCAGTGTGTGTGTGTGTATGTGGTAGCCCTAGGTGTTAACATTTCACATGTGTGTATGCACACCCACAGTTCCACCTCATGGCTGCCATATACAGGGGCTTGTGGACAGCCACAGACTGCACCTGGCAGGTCATACAGATCAGTGTCTGTGGGCATGGACACGGTACCTGTGCCTGGCAGGGGTGCTACGGACCGTATCCGGTACTAAGCCAGACTGGGTACTGTCATCAGAAGCGGGAGTGTGTTGACTGGACACAGGTCCCTGTTGGGACTGTCCAGAGCCACGTGCACATGGTCTCCTGGGGCGTTCCGATGACAGCACAGACCCAGCATTGCTGGGGCTGCTGCTGGCAGTATGGGGGCGTGCGCGGGCCTGTTGTCATCCATGCCGACTGCCAGCTGCTGCTGTTGCTGGCATACAGCCACGTTGATGCCGCAACCGCCCACCATTGCCCTGGCTCATGGACATTTGGTTGTGGAACTGCTGTAATATGTCCCCACAATGTCTGTCTATGACATCAGTGAAATTACGGATAGCATCCGCGATGTCACGCATACTGTCAGTCATGGCTGTGCGACATGCTCTCAGCTCCCTCAGACCCTGTCTGGTGTACCTTTCCATACGCGACTGTGCCTGCATGACAGCCCGAAACATAGCTGAGGTTGACAGACCTCTTTGGGCACGTCTGCCAGAGGCAGTACGCCCATGGATGCTCCCACGAGAACCCATGGGCAACTGTCTGTGTGGTACCATCGCAGGACCCTGCCCATGGCTGCTGTGTTGGGAAGCATGTGCCACAGATACTACATTACCCTGGTCAATGCCCACTGCATCCTGTCCATCACCTAGGGACAAAAGTGACAAAGGCTGTACTGGCAGGATGACTGTGCACAATGATGGGGTTGACAGCTGTGTACTGTCAATTGGCTGACCAATGGCGGACCCTGACACACCTTCCTGTGCCATTACACAGATATCATCATTACCAGTACCTGTGGCACCAGATTCAGGTTCCCTGCTGCAGGACACCAGAGCAGCACCAGAACCTGTGGGAGGAAGACAGGAAACACAGTTTACAGTGTCCATACAATGTTACCAGTTATGCACTTATGCACACATGCACACATGCACACGTGGACACATGCACACATGCACACATGGACACAGGCACACATGCACACATGCACACAGGCACACATGCACACATGCACACATGGGTACGTGTACACATGCACACATGCACACGTGGACACATGCACACGTGGACACAGGCACACATGCACACATGCACACGTGGACACAGGCACACATGTACATATGCACACATGCACACATGCACACGTGGACACAGGCACACCTGCACACATGCACACATGCACACCCCACAGTATACACACAGAGCACTACTGAGTTACACTAGTATTACTAGCACTATCAGGACTATTATAGGTATTGTTAAACACACTCACCAGCATGGATAGCCTGCCTTGCTGTAACACCGGAGGGACCTGCAGAAATGAGGAGATTAATGTCAGTGGGCACAACTGTGCCATTGATACTGCATATGATACAGTGCAGTAGTACACCAGTTGCCTTTCACACGTCAGCTGCTGATATTGCCAATATCACACCTGCACAGTTGCATACTATGTTGACAGCTACATACCACGGACACACCTTACACATGCATAAACTAACAGTGTACAGAACAGTCAAGTGTACATATGGCATATTACCTGCATGCTCCATGTCGTGCTGCTGTGTGGATCCAGCCTCTATCATGATGCAGGTGTCTTGCTGTTGCTGTTCCGGGGCTGGAGCCACAACACTTAGGAGTAGCCCCTCCAGTCTGGTGAGGGGGGGATGTGTGGCCACCCCACCTCCTGTGGCAACCTGTTGCCTGTGGATATCCGACGCACGCTGACGGACATTTCTGATTAAATCACTGCAGTGATGTCGTACCTGCTCATATGTCCTATTATGCGTGCCAATGTCATTTACCCTACGGACAAGGTCTTGCCACAGTGCAGCCCTCTCCTGCTGATTCTGGCTGGTGCAGGAAAACAGTATGTCATAATCCCGCACCAGGCTCTGGTGTATCTCCTCATCTTCCGCTACAGAGTAGGCGGGATTACGCTGACACGCCATCTCCCTGGAAGAGAACACAAACAGGATATCAGCAGACTATGTCAGCAATATATGGCACACATACTATACATGATACTCAAGTGTAGTGATATACTATTACTCCCATATGTTGCATGTGTGTGTCTCATGGTGGATACACAAGTACATGGCCAGATATCAGTGCTCAGCCAACACCTGTGCAACAATACCTGCCACATTCCATACAACATAGTAGCTAGTGTGATCTGGACACAAGTTACTCGGCCTGGATATACATATCCCACCACCACCACCAGCACAGTAGACTACTTTGATATGTATGTGATTAGACAGTTATTCACTTGTTAGGACTGAGATGGTATCCATGCAGCCCACTGGGCCAGTGGAAGCCACAACCTACACTGCTGACCCCTTTGTGAATGCTTACCATGGACATCCCACAGATTGCATGGAACTTGCACATACATTTCTAACCCAGACCCTATGCACAAAGGTTAGGCATCCTGTCCGGTGGACCCCAGCCAGAGGCAGATTGTATAACAATAGCAGGAGGCTACTGCAGGACAGAGCAGATTCACATTAAGGGAAGGCATCTGTGGTCAGCACTGGTAATACGCTACAGTCTCTCATAACAATGGCCACAGCCTGCTCTGGGAGGGAAATGGCCACAAACACTATAGATAACCACAAGGCCTTCTTCAGTTATGTTACACATATGGACCAAACGCCTCAGATATGCTCTGAGTTAATACACACCTACTTAACATTCACTGAACACACAGATATTGGCAACATTCTTGCAGACAGGTTCGGTGCACGTATCCCCCCTCCTTCTCCCCCACAAGTAGAAATACTTATCACAGCTGAATGTAACCTCCCTATCATCTCACATGTCCAGGTGAGGGCCGCCCTCAGCAAAGCAGAACACACAGCATCACTGTGACCTGATGGTATCCCTGGATGTGTGCTACGTGCCCTCCAAGAGGACATACAACCGCATATAAGACTGATATTTAACCTTGGCCGTACTACAGGATATGTACCTGAACACTGGCATACAGCAACCATGATCCCACACCACTAAGGAGGCACCTCTACTGACCCTGGGAACTACCACATCATAAGCATAACTGGCCTGTTCTGCTAAGCTATGGAATTATTCAGTATGGGATGCATATACAGCAATATTGGGTACCTGCAGACACTTGTTCCCAGCCAGTTTGCCTTTGTGATGGGCTGATCCTGCCTTTTGAACCTGGTTGACCTTTCAAAACAGTCACTACAGCCATTGATGAGGGCAACGCACAGACAACTGCTTCCAGGATCATGGCCTAACACTGACTGACATGTAATGTATAGTCATCCCCTTTTGGTGGAACTACGTGCACACAACATATCACATGGACATACCTATAGATACAGACCTATGACACATTTGGAGGGTTCACAGTATGCAGACTATTAACCTGCTACTTTACATTACCTGTGTTTGTCGCAGCTGGTTGCATTACCACTACTTCTGCTTCCTGCTGCTGCTGGCACGGCTTGCTACTGTCACTGCTGACAGCTTAGACTCAGTGTGTAGTGTGTGTTTTCTTTTTTTTTTTTCTCTCACTCTCTGTCTCTGTCTGTCTCTCTCCCTCTGTCTGCCTCTCTCCCTCTGTCTGCCTCCAGACAGTGCAATGAACGTATTGCACATGTGGAGTGTTAGTACAGGATGCTTTTGTAGGTATCTGCATAGGTCCATGTGATGGCCTCTGCACCAGTTGTAAGCCAGCATTTGCTAATTGCATGCAGCCAGTTGTGTACTGATTGCAGTTCTCACTGTGATTTCAGGACAGTGCTATAAAAGGGTATGTGAGATAGGCATTGCCTTTTCAGATTGTAAGGGCGGGGAACATGCTGGTATGCTGTGGACACTGTTCTGTGAGTGTAAAGGTTAGTATCTCTCTCATGATTCATGCTGTGTTGTAGATTCACATTTCTCCATTCCTCTCTCCTGTTCCCTGTAGTAAGTGTGTATGCACAATGACGCCTACAACTATATATATATATATATATATATATATATATATATATATATATATATATATATATATATGTAAATATACATACATTTATATATGTACATTAACATTATTACCTACTAGCTACCAACTAGCATGACTGTTTCTGTTCACACACTACTATTATGGAAATCCACTAGTTTTGACAGTAATTCTAAATGACATGCTTTGTGTTCTACACATCCTATATTCCCTTTACATTCATTCCTACTATTACATGATATATTTATTTTAGCACAATGTTCTTGTATAAGAGTCATGGCTTAGTGGTAGGTCATACAGACTACTGTTTCCTGGGTTCGGGACTGACAGTGGGATTTTATTTTGCTTTTGAACTGACTACAGGACCTGTCAATCAGAGTGACTAAGGCACTTTTAAGCAGTTGTAACTGGGTTAGCGCTGGTCTGCGCGGAGCTCACGCATGCGCACTGGCGTTCAGCTCCGCGCACACCCGCTTACAACCGCTTAACAGTGCTTACTCTGGCGCACACCTGCGCTATTTTTTTTGAAAGAAATGAAAATGGGGAGACAGGAAAGTGGTGAAAAAGGGGTCACAAAGAGGGTAAGACAGTAGGGAAACAAGCTTGGGATTTGCAGGAGGGATGTAGGTAAGGCCCATAGCTGCCCATTTCTTCATCAGCAACAGCTGTGCATATGTATGTAATTTGGTGTGACATTTGAAACCTTCCACCCCTGAGAGAGGTGTCAGGACAACAATAATACTTGTTGTACAGCCAATTGTAATTGATAGTTTCCATGTCCAGCAGACATGTGTGCGGAATGGGCAGCTATGTATGGGGCGTAATTTTTTTGTGGGTACAGAGTTCCCTTTTTTTTTTTTTTTCAGGTGAGAGCGGTATGTCAGGTGAAGGAAGTCGGTATAGCTGGGGAGGTAGGTTGGGTAGGTCAACAGACAAGACAAACAAGACGCATACAGGGGCGGTGTATGACACATGTGGGGGGGTTACACATGTGTCATGTGTATGACACATGATGGGGATGGAGGTTTGGATATCCAGAGCCCATGAGACCACAGACGGCAACAGTGGAACTGATATCCCCACCCATGGGCAGTTGCCACTGTTCCTTCACTGCCCAGGACGGGGCTGTGCTGGGGGCTGTGTAGGCCGGGCAACAGGCATGCTTACAACAGGCATGCCCGTAAGTTGTGCCACCTGTGCCTCAAGCTGGCATAGGGGCCCAAGAACAGAGTCCTGGATCTCCCTACGCACCACAGTCCGGACGCTACGGAGGGTGAGTGGTGGTTCTCCTCTGGCCACACTTGCAGAGGGGGGATGAGCCCCATCCCCTGCAGCGCTTCCACCCACAGGTGGCACAGGGCCACCAGAGGAGGGTCCAGACTGGGCACTAGTGCCAGGTGCACTTGCCAGCTGAGGTGGGAGAGGTGGGTCTGCTGGAACCCGCCTTCCCTGTTGTCCTATGTTTTGCATTATGTCATGACAGTTTGGGTTAGTAACATATCATACCATTCACAATTAATTGTAACAGCATGTATTAATATTCCCATTAACCAAACTCCCAGATATTCACACCATTGAACAGCGGGCATAACACATGCATAATTTGAACAGCAATACACAGTCCAACAACATGCAGGGTTGATTGATGGCAACAGGCCATCAGGTTTGGATGTATGAACAGTGCAGATGCATCAACGGACATGCAAATATTTATGACACAACAGGACAAATGTCCAGGGGTGTTAATTGTGATTGCACATACCATTTTCACATGGAATGGGTTATATGTGGTTATAGGGTGGGGTGAAGAAAATAATATTAACACCTTCGAATACCAGTACATATGCTGTACATTTCTAATAGCTGCACATATATATACACACTACTGTTCTAACTACATTTTCCTATATGATAACTACTTCAATTTGGTGATAGGACTGTTACTGCTACATCAATATACATTTTATTGTTCTTCATACACATTCATATCTGGCTTTGTTCAGCTACATCATCCTGCTACATTTGCTTTATATAGCTATAGACAACTGTGGATGTTTGGTATGTCAGACAATCATACTATCTGCATATTGCAGACTGAGAGCAACATATCCAGATTTTGGGATACACATTCCAGCTGCAGCAACACTTTGAACAGATCTCGCTGTTTGGTTTTGCTTCTCACATGCATTTCATTCTGTACTGACTGCAGTATACTTTATTCAGGGGTTATTACTACTTTATTGGTGGATTCATAACACTTTCTCACACTCTCTCACTCGTTTTCATTTTACTATTCAGGATGATACTTACTTCTAGGCTTTATTGACATGTTTTACCTGTAGTTATTACAATCCTTTCCAGCAGTCTCACTTCTGTCATATTTCAGTATTTCAACAGGGGTATATTTCACACGTGATTTGCTCATCTTCTGCAGCTGTACTTTTCAGCCTGCTGCAGGTTGTGTACTATTATATTACAGGTGGGGCATCTTTATTTCAGACTTTATTTCAGACATTTTCATTTTTCTGTTTGGATTACAGACTGCAACACACTTTTGTAATCAAGCATATGCTGTACATTTCTAATAGCTGCACATATATACACATATATATACATGTTACTTGCACATTCTATTACTTAGTGACTACACTGCACTCTTTTGCTAACTGTCATACTTTTATATTTCTTTACAGTTACTGGGAGAGGATTACTGACCTGCCTGGTGGCGCAACCACACCAGCCTATCGCCATAGGCTCTGCGGTTCGCAGAACGGACACCTGCAGCTGTAATATAAATGAAGTAATATTGGAATACACATCTCCATAATATCAGCTAGTTTAATTTCTTACATACATAATTACATGTAACTTACTCAGTAGTGGGGTGTTGGGCATTTGCCAGGCCTCCTGGATCCAAAGGTTCAATTGGTCCTGCTTGCGTCTCTTCAGGTCCGCTTGGTGGTGACGAACCTGCTCACCAGTCCTTGGAATCCCTGTGGCACTGGTGAGATCATGAGCCAACTGGTCCCACACCTCAGCCCTATATGCTCCCCACAGGACCTGGCCCTGCATGAGTTGGGCCTCATGACTGTGGACTAGGAGCCAGACCATGTATCTGGACTCCTCAATGCCCCACCTCTGTGCTCGAAAGCAACTACCCTCACCTACTCTTGTCATTCTGGCTGCAAGTCAGTTCTACAATCGTTTATGCTGTGTATTCCGCCTATGGGGCTTATATATGCCGTTTTTCCCTCACATATCTGTGATTGGCCATTTTGGAATTGTATCAACTTCACAAAACCTGCTTTGTCATGCTCCACTTTGTATTCATTCCTATATATTTGCTATTACTGCATTTATAGGTACTGCTGTCATGGCTTTGTGGTTCAGTACCTTGACTATGGTGCATAGTATCCTGGGTTCGAACCTGGCCACTGCTTTTTATGACTGTCTAGACAGGCTGAGGGGTGTGTCTGTGTAAAGGCAGTTTTGATACGGCTTGCTCAACGTTGCCCGTCGGTTAGCTTGTTGGCGTGGTGCGCAGCTCCGCGCAAACGGGGTACGCTGGTTTACGCCTCATTTGGCTATCAGCACGCATATTACACTCAGATCAGCTAGGGGCACACAGTTTCACTGTGTTAAACCACTGCTCACCTACGGGCACTCGTTTTGCACCTGTTGAACCACTGCTCACCTTTGGGCACTCATTTTACATCTGTTAAACCACTGCTCACCTACGGGCAGATGCACTCACCTTGTTAAACTGTAGCTCAGCTATAGGCACATCTGGCATTTTTTATTATTTTATCTCACATTTCTTCAAAATAAATGGACTATTTCATTACATTTTACATGAACTATGATTTTATATGTGCACATGTTTGTCAGGGACTTGTTTCGTGCTTATTTTACTAAAATAAAAAATGGTGTTGTGGGGGCTCGAACCATGAATGCCTGCTCTTTAGCCAACGTCTCTACCACTACGCTATTGCTTCTTGGCTTACTTTGCATATTTGGTTCTTATATCCTTTTCCACTGACTGCTAACTGTGGCTAAGCTACGGGCACACCCGCGCAAACGAGCGCACTCACGGGCAAACATCTTTACGATTTAAAAAAAATATATAACATGTTCATTTATATATTTTATGTTCATAGTCTGTGGGGGCATGTGTTGTGTTGTGTTTATTCACATTTCCATGGCCTCTGTCGTGGGTGTTTACTTTGGGCAATTTTACTCTTCTGGGGGCGTGTCCGCTTGCAGGGCTCGGCCTACGGACACGCCCCCTACTGTCTTCCATGGACCGTGTTAGCCTTCGGTGTGATTCAGCATGCCCTCATGCATATACATGACATGCTGACGTCACACCGTTTAACTGCAGCCTCCGTGTAAGCCATGTATCTCTTACACGGAGGCTTCGTGAATCCTGCCCATAGTGTTCATGTTTCTTACAGCACTTTACCGCAAGCATATTTATTTTTTCACGTCCGCCTGCTGCATGTTCCTTTGATTGCCCACAAAAAAGATTGCTTCCCACCACATAGTAAAAGAAAGCCACCGGAAGAACTAACAACATCATTATAGTAGTAATGAAATCAATGATCGCTGAAGTAGTATGTGTTTTTGTCAGAATGTGCCACCTTCACAAATCAAAAACATCAGTCCTACCAAGTTTTTCATGGAAAAATGACCACGGAATCAGCTGTCAACATCATCCACCCTCACAATTTAAAAGCATTAATAATTCAATGGTTCTTTTCAAGACCGATTAAAACATTGCTAAAATAAAAAGTTTACCAAAGCCACTTTTTTTGTATCTGTGTTTTCCTTATCTGAAGAATTCCTTCTTCACAGTCAAAATATTCCATTCGTTAGTATGATAGCAGCCATGATAATTCAAGTGTGCATCTGTAATGCATGCTAAATAGGAAGAGGATTGTTTGTATTGTTTGTTCCTGTTCCTGAAGCTAAACCAATGTTTTTCAGCAGCAGTAAGGACTTTGAATAGCTCTTTCAAGTGTTTCATGCACTCATTTCTCTTGAACTATGGGCATTTCGCAACTGCAAAAATCTGGTTGCGATAATACATAAGTACCGAAAATTTGTATAATGCTGGTTATTGTAACATTGTACGGTAGGTGGCATAAGATATACGTTAGACAGCATACACATACAGGTTCTTGTGCATGCACATAGACAGTCAGACACAGACACACACACACACACACACACACACACACACACACACACACACACACACACACACACACACACACACACCCATGTACAGCAATGGATGAGTAAGGGATGGACATATTTTACAAATTAAGTTACCATGCATTTATACTTGGCTTATTAGGGTCTGTCTCTGCTCCAACAGTAGTCAGACTGCATAAGATGAATAGTGGTAGCACTGCATTTTTTTGTAAAATGTTGAATCCTCTGACTCTCCTATTATTCTGGTCCAGTTTGTTTTTACCTTACTTAGATGTTTTCAAACACCCATTAATCTTTCTGCTGTCAGACAAGTTTCTTAAGCATCCAGTGGTTTACTCTGCTTTATTTTTCAAGACAGTTTTATTTGTTGAATACAAAACAATCTGTTCTGCTCTACTGACCCATACTTTCAACTTCCTATCTCACCCCCTTCTTCATTCTTTAACTGCATTCAAGCTTTAGGCTGATGTGTGAATCAGGAAACGTTATTGTTGCACGGTGAGTAGACATTGCAAGCATACAAAGCATTTAATGATTTCCTACAAGATGCACTAGGAATACTTACCAGTGTAAGTGCATTTATTAATTAATATAACCACATTCCTTATAATCCTGCTTTTATTTGTCTGTCTACCACTCCCACCACATTATTAAACCCAGCACATGTTTTTCTTAATTTGAAGCCAAGACAACTATAGTCTCAGAATAATTTATTTCATTGTGTTATTCACACACCATGATATTCTTCCTTCAAAAATTTATTATAGACGTACTTAGCAGATGAACAATTATCAAGGTGCCCCTTTTCAACCTGTGTCACCAAAAGTTACTGTGGCCAGTTCCACTTGCAGTAACTTCATGTTCCCCACTGGAATTGTTTCCATTTACTTTTTCCTTGTTTTGGCTTTCTAGTGTTTTTCTTTTTATTTCTTCTGCTGCTTACGTAAGAAAGAACATGTGTGTGTGCATGTGAGTGTGTGTGTCTGTATTTGCACGTGTTTCTGTGTGTGTGCGTGTGCATGTTTTTGTGTGTGTATGTGTAGATGCATATTTTATATATATATATATATATATATATATATATATATATATATATATATATATATATATATATATATATATGTGTGTGTGTGTGTGTGTGTGTATAAAAAAATATATATATATATAGACACACACACACACACACACAGACACACACACACACACACATACACATATATATATATATATATATATATATATATATATATATATGTATATATATACATAGGTAACCCTTTACAAATGTCACTTTATGTGGCTTTGTCTTTTTATTTTAACTGTTTACCTTCCTCATTCCTGTTTGCCCACTTTTCACACTTTCATCTGACTTTATTCAAGGCATGGCTTGGGCTACTAATGTAACCAAAAATGTTGGTCCACCTGTCTGCAGCAGGTATATAAAATCAACCCTCTTTTACTGTGGCTCCTCCAACTGTCTTCCTTTATTCTAATGCCATGCACTAATTTAATCAGCTTCATTCTTCCTTAACACTAACTGCTTATCTGTCTACTGCTTGCATGAAACACAGCTTATCCAGATATCACCTTCTTCTCCCTTCCATAGTGCTGTGCTCCTTTTCACAGGATCTGGAGAAGAGGTGAAGTGTGACTCCAAGTGTGTGTATGTGTGTTAGGGCAGAGTGCACAATACATTGGTGCCAGTATTCAGTACAACTAAATCCACCCCTAGCCTTGATTATCTTCAATCAGAACTTAGATTTATGCCCTAAGAACCTTTAATACTGTGCAGACTAGCTATGCCAATAATAAAAATGTTTCATGAATTAAGTTGCTATACACATGCTTATACCCACCCCACCCAGTTTGCTGTGAATATCTTCTTCTGGCTTTTCCTGGTTAGGGGTCACCACAGCAGATCACCTGTCTGCTCATGATTGGCAGTGGAGTTTTACAGTGTCGAGTTGCCAGCCTGGCACCCAACCTTCCACAGAAGGCACACACTCACACCTAGGACCAATTTAAAGTGTCCAATCCACCTACAGCATGGCTTTGGGATGTGGGAGGAAACCCATGCGACCACAGGGAGGACATGCAGACTCCACACAGAAGGCACCCCAGCCGAGGATCGAACCAGAGAACCTCTTGCTGTAGTGACAATGCTAACCACTGCACCACCGCAGCCACCTATTCATCATGATTTAACCTATGCCTTTCTACCAACTTATTGCATCAACTGTTCCCAGTATGATCATTACCAGAGTTATATACAACATTTACCTATACTTGTCTAGACACCTTAAATCCCATTAATAGTCTATCTATGTTTTCTGATAATTTGGACAGTTAAGCTTTCAGGTTTTACTCTAAGAACTGTTTTATGTACCATGTACTGCCACTTTGTTACCATTGGTAAAATGCACGGCCAGTCAAAACTTCCATAGCCTATGTCTCTCCACCTTCTCTTTGATTGCCACCTCCCCACTACCACCATTTTAGCAGTCATTCAGAAAGATGATACACCTCCATTTGTCTGTTTATATAGGGGTTAAGTTAGTAGTTTTACATGGCATATAGTGACCTTTGGCCATGACCATGAATCCAAATTAGCCTGTGCTTGTTTAGTTACAAGTGGAGCACCATTAATGGATATTTTTATGACAAAGAAAATGGTTTTAGTCACATGAGTGGGTGGACCTGGAGCGTCAGACCTATTGAATAAGTATAGCATGAGCTATGGCCCTTTTTTAATTCATTGACATGCAGTATATTGAAAAATGTGTCAGTCAAAAGTAAAGCAGTCAATTAACTTTTAGTATATGCACTTTTTTGAAGCTCTCCTTGCCACTCATATATGAGGCTTTGTGCTCTCACCCATGGGCTCATTATTGTCTACTCTAATGTTACTATACCTCAAGGAAAGGGGTGATCTGCTTTTTGGCCAAATGCTATTGTTTAAGCATGTGATGATAATTCAGCAGTAGGATATTATTAATTTCTGTCTTCTATTTGTAACTGTGGCTCAGTGCTATAAAAGACCAGCCAGCTGTTTCATGTGCCTTCCATGCATGTCTGTAATGTTGCTATTATAAACAGGATAGTAAATTGTAAATGGCAGGTGCTTTCTAGTGAAATGGCAGGCTGTGAACTGGGGTATTATTAACAGTTTGTTAATAGTACCTCTAGAAGAAACAAATAAAGCTAAGATTTTCCATTGCATTATCAATAAACCCTGAGGAAAGGGGGGGGGGTGTAATTATGGACAACTTGTATTAGTCACAAAAAACGTACTGCATTTAAGTAATTCTGATTTGTTGGGGGGGGGGGCTTTGATCAATGAAATCAATATGACCTATTCATTTCTTGATTTGTGGTTAGAATAGAAGATTTGTTTTTGGAATAACGGCTAACCAATTGACTTGATTATTTCAAGGTGGAAAAACTGTAAATCCAAGCATTTGTGGGATACCAAATTATTTGAAAGACTATGCTTTAGTCTCATTTTCATGGGGTCTTTTTTCAGACGTTTTGTAAGATTTTAATAACTTGTTGATACCATTCCAAAAAAGTTTTGGGCTTTTGAAGTTGGCAGATTTTAAGTTCTAGGAGTATTACTGCATCTTTGTTGTACATTTTAGGTATCATACTTTATTTTTCAGGATTTTGTATTTTTGTAGAGTGGTTGGAGAGGTATTCTTTTTTGACTCATTTCACACGGTGGCACAAAGGGGCATTTGTTGTTTGGTATTAGGCCACCAGGTAGCTGTCATGCTTTTTAGTTTGTTTTTTCTTAACACAGCTAAGGAGTTTACCCCTAGCACACATGTAAGCACATGCTAGATGGAGAAGTGATGATCTCTGAATCAATGCCATGACATTAACTATCACTGGAGATACTGTGATATTAGCAGGGAAAAAACGCTTCAGCGTTATTTTTAATTCTTTTCTAGGGGACTCCTACCCTCAGTTCAGACATGATGCTGTGCACATTTCCATAAGGAACTGCAGAGACATCTAACATCACCAGAAAAGTGAACACTTGGACAAAGAGATTCCTGTAGATGAAACCAAGTTAAATTGTTCATCACAGCTGACTTTTCTGTTTAGAAGGAGTCCTGCTTTTCAAGATAATGTCATTTATTTTCAGGGAAAATAGCATTTTACTACATTGCAAATTTGTAAGATGTGAGCATTTTTCAGACTGTATCATGTACATTTGCAGATCTTGAATGTTGATGGTGGACAGCAAGCTGGATTTCATAGCATTCAAAAAAAGTAAGTGGCATCTCCTTTAAAGCAGTTTCACGAAATACAAGACAGGGAAATAATGTATGCTTGACTGTGTACCTCTGTGCATATTTATTAGCTTCCTTATTTCATGATTGCTGAACATAAATATGTATTATAGTCTATTAAAAAGATTTAAAAAAATTGTGATCAGATCTCTTACATTGATACTAAACATCTATGTTTCTTAACAAATTTAAACTTGACTTGAGCTTCATGATTGTTATTAATACATTTTGTATCTTAAGATGGACTCAACAGCCATTTTCATTCTTTTTTTAAAGTCCTCTGATGTATTTAATCTGTTCAGGGCTCCTTGGATTTAGTAAACCTTCCAATGCCTTTGAATTTATTATCTCTGATGATCCTCTGATTTCTTTAATCCTGTTGTAGATGTCCTAATTCCATTACTACTGTGATTCCATGACACTTGTTTGTTTTGTTGAAGTGCCCTAAACCTATAAAGATGGTAGGCTACAAGTCACAAATCTAATATAGGAATTCACTGGTATAAAGCAGCACTTAAAATATCAGCCACATTTATTTAGCCAATTGCTTGATTATAGCTGACATATTAACTACCTCACTTCTCTATAAACAAATGAATGAATTTAACTAATGGCTTTGTACTGCACTGAAGTGGGAAACAAGAACACACGGTAGTAAAACTTTGTTTTTTTTTGTACCTTATTAATAGAAATAATTAATGTTTACATTGTCTATGACTAATGAACATGCAACATTTTTTGGGGTAGAGCTAACGTACTGACTACATACTAGTTCAATGTTTTGGGCTAATACTAACTAGCATGTTATTTGTTTAACTGTAGTTTGCCAAGATGATCAGTGTTGTATTGCACAGTAATCTAGTGACTCATGTTTACTAATACTTATCTAAAGGGAAAGTAATATTTTCTGCCAGCTTCTTAGATGTTTGCTTGGATTCTCTGTGCATGACTAAGTACATGTTTATTGGAAGAGATGAGCTGGCCAGCCAGAACATAAGGATGAAATTGTTAACAGGTGCTGGGATAATAAAATGATATGGGCAGACTATGAAATTATTCAGCTGAATTTGATTAATGCCAAATGTGAGTAAGAATCTTGATTTGTGAATAGACCTCTGTGTGACTAGTAACATTTCTGTGGTGCTGAAGTTTGTAACACAGCAACGAAAAGTCTGTTTGTGGCAGTTAAACATCACTCTGTCTGTGCTCTGTTGGCCAAATAAATCTGTTTAGTCAGAGCAAGCTAAAGGAGAGATGTGCATGTATGTACTGTGGACTGAGGGAGGCGAAGGTTACACTGGAGACAACAAAAGGAGTTGGCACTACTGACCAGTAAAACTGACATAATGTGAGGACCTTAGTTCAACTGAGTAGGGAACAGGACAGTGTGATAGTGGTTGGAATATCACAGTGTTGTGGTAGTAGCAGTAACTGTTAGGGTCACTAAATCATGCTGTATAATTAAAAAAATATGCTGTATAGCCTGTTTGGGGAAAAGTTCAAGAGACAGTCATTTGAGGCACTTGACAAGCAGTTAATGGAGGATTTTCATTTCCTTTGTCAGGAATTCCATTTGCTAGATTGCTGAAACACGTGTTCACATGAAATGTAACCTCTGGCACTCAAGCTCATATCCTGTCATGCTTTTTTGTGGCCAGCTAAACAATACTATACACTGAAGTCATTAAAGATGCGTTCACTAATATTAACTGATTTTTTTAAAATATCAAGTTTGCAATATCCTATTTTATTTTTATTTAGCAACGTCTACAGCAGTATTAGCACCAGTAACAAAAGCAAATTTAAATAAGCATATTATCATTTGATTAGCAAATTGGCTGCATTATTGTTTTACCTGGCTAGTTGTACTTTAAGAACTGTATTTATTTTCCTAGTTGTTTCCATACTACGGTACATTGTTCCATAAATTTGCAAATTTAGAAACTTATGTGACATTTAATGTTCTTCAGGGTTACTTTTTTGTTAAAGTTAGCATATAGCATTCTTATAAAATGAGAGTGAAACACAGAAAGAAAGATAGAAATGTGCATTGTGAAAATAAACCTGAAAAGCCTGATGCCAACCAAGAAACATATTCTCCCTTATGTTGCACTTGATAGGTTTTAAACAGCAGTACCACATTCTTGAGAATAACAGTACACAGCTATGGAGACCTAGCAGAGTTTAACACAATTAATATGAAAACCCTGTCTTTTACCTTTTATATTCATGTTGAACTCTGTGCTCCATTAAGACTACAGATTCGGTTGCTAGGAGATATTTTAGTTGTTAAAGATTTGGTGTATAAAAGTGATTCTACTGCCTGCCTGTGAAGTAATATATGTAATATCTTAGCTGTTTATATCCCTCCACAAGCCAATTGCTCACCTGCACTTGGGACATTGTATGAGGCTGTAAATGCACAAGAAAATAAACAGCCTGACGCAGTGTTTATAGTGGCTGGTGACTTTAATCATTGCAACTTACAGTCTGTGATGCCAGCATAGCAGCAATATGTTACCTTCCCTACACGAGAGAAAATATACTGGACATTGTGTACAGTAAAGTGAAGGGGCATAGAAGGCTGTCCCATGTGTGCAGTTATGTGAAGGGGGCATACAAGGCTATCCCATGTGTACAGTAATGTGAAGGGGGCATACAGGGCTGTACCATGTGTACAGTAATATGAAGGGGGCATACAAGGCTGTACCATGTGTACAGTAATGTGAAGGAAGCATGTAAGGTTGTACCATGTGTAGAGTAATGTGAAGGGGGCATACAAGGCTGTACCATGTATACAGTAATGTGAAAGGGGCATATAAGGCTGTATCTCGCCCTCATCTTGGTCAATCTGATCATATGTCTGCATTCCTCTACCTGACATAAAGACATAGACGGCTCCTCAGGCAAGCTCCCATTGTAAGAAAAACTGTTAAGGTATGGACAGAGGAATCTGAATAGGGGCTTCAGGATTGTTTTCATTGCAGTCAGTGGGATGTTTTTAAGTCAGCTGCTATAAATGAGGATGGCATTGTTGATCTGAAGGAATACACTTTAGTAGTTTCCAGCTACATAACCTGCCCCATAAAGACATCCGGATGTATCCAAATAATAAACCATGGATTAACACAGAGCTATCAGAGCAGCAAAGGAGAATTACAGTCATACGCTGGAAGGCTATTATTTGACTGATGATACTATGTGTATGTGGCAAGGCCTTGAAAACATCATAGGATACAGAGACAAAGGCAGAGGGATGACTACTGACAGACAGTTTTCACTGGATGATTTCAATGAATTCTATGCCCAGTTTGATGTCCAAAACACCGAATCAAAGGGTTCCACCATAAGAGATAAGAGTAGAGAGGAGGCACCACCACCTTTCACAATATCACCAGCAAGTGTGGGAACGTCCTTGAGAAGGATAAACCCTCGGAAGAGAGCTGGTCCAGATAATATTGCTTGAAGGACACTCAAAACCTGAGCTTCAATGCTTGCTGATGTTCTGGCTGATATATTTAATCTCTCCCTTGCATGAGCTACAATTCCCACTTGTTATAAGGCAACTACTGTTATTTCAGTGGTAAAAAAGGGCAAAGCCAACTGTCTGCATGACTACCAGATGGTTGCATTGACTCTCATAGTGGTAAAATGCTTTGAGAGCATCATTATGAGTCATATTCAGTCAGTTATACCTGATACAATGGATCCCCTGTAGTTTGCATACAGACCGAACAGATCAACAGAGGATGCAGTCAGTATAACAATTCATACAGTTCTTACTGAACTGGAGAATAAGGGCTGTTATGCTTGATTGCTGTTTATTATAGTTCGGCCTTCAATGCGATGATACCAAAGAAGCTCATTAATAAGCTGCCCATACTGGGTGTGCTGGCTATTCTTTGCAGCTGGATCTTGGATATTTTAACAGGCAGACCACAGTCAGTCAGGCTTGGAAATAATATCTCTAAAACGATAATAATAAATACAGGAATTCCACAAGGCTCTGTGCCAAATCTAATTCTGTACACCCCTTCACTTAGGATTGTGTTGTTTCTCAATATGACCCCAGTATTGTCAAATTTGTGGATGATACAACAGTCACTGGTCTGATCTCTGGGGGTGACAAATCAGCATATAGGAGGGAAGTGGAGAACCTTGGAAACTGGTGTCAGAACAGTAATCTCTTTCTCTTAATACCAGTAAAATGAAAGAGTTTATCATTGATACATTGAGGAATAGAGGGCAGCACTTACCATTATATATTGGTGAGTTTGAGGTGGAAAGAGTGGCTACATTCAAATTTCTTGGTATTAACATCTCTGAGGACCTTACCTGGACTCATAACATCACAGACATGGTAGGGAAAAGCCAGCGGAGACTGTATTTTCTGAAAAGGCTGAGGAAGTTTGGCATGCCAAACACCATCCTCAGTAACTTCTACAGATGTACAATTGACAGCATTCGCTCCCACTATATTACAGTATGGTTCTGGAAAAGTACAGTACGGGATTGCAAGGCTTTGCAGTGAGTAAAAGAATTGCACAAAACATCATTGAAGTAACACTCCCTGCATTGGAGGACATCTACACCAAAAGAGTTTTAGGAGGGCCCTACCATGGACACTACCCACCCACAACATGAACTGTTTATGCTGTTAACATCAGGGAGATGTTACAAGAGCTTGGCAGCCAGAACAACTAAGCTGAAAGACAGTTTTATACATGAAGCTATTAGACTTTTAAATAAAACTCATATACTACCTCTCTCTCCAGTATTGTAGGTTGGCTCATATTTGGAGGGAAACGAGCTTTGTTTGCACAAATGCACTCTTTTGCACAGTTATATGCATTAACTGATACTAGTATTTATATTGTCTATTTGTTGTCTTAGAATACTTCTTCTTGTTAATTGTCATTGTTTTTTATATGCTGCTGGAAGACTTGCAAAATAAAAATTGTGTTGTACTTTGTGATGCTGTCTCTAGTACATATGACAATAAAGTTGAATTGAATTGAATTGAATATGGCAAGTAGTGCTTCAAATTTAACATATCTTCAGTAGATACTTTAATATAGTGATTGACTACATAAGTAATAACTCTTAGTATGCAAAATGTTTTACTGAAAATGCAACCGGGTTGATGATAAAGCAATGACAATATTTTTCTTTTGATCCTTATTAAGTAAGCAAGACTGATTGACTGGGTGGGTGCTATAGGACAGTAACAGATCACTGGAAGGTCTGTTATTTCCCTGTAATGCCCAACTTTAGAGGGCAGTATTATAGTTAGAAAATTGGCTAAACGGTATACCTGTTTAGTTGTTTTGTACTTGTTTTATCATCAGGGTGTGCA